>NW_028230451.1:2899185-3087650 GCF_043228905.1 Azolla caroliniana | reverse complement strand
GCAGTCGAGACCGTGTGTCGACATAAGACCGAAGATAAAGGAGGTGGCGAAGAGGAGACAATATGGCCCGAGGCGAGCATACACGGAGGGAAGGATATGGCCGACGTGGAGGCCAAGGATGAAGCTGCGGTTGAGTTCGATGGAGAGGTTGCATGCGGGAAGGAAGGAAGAGTCGAGAACCGGTTGAACCGGAAGACGATCCGGCCGGGATTCCGACCCGAACGAAGGAAGATCCACATGGGAGCCGATCGACCGGGGCCGACCCGGCCGAAACCTGATTCGGCGAAAATCGATCGGACGATTCCGATCCAAAAGGGTGCCGACCCAGCCAGAATCAATCGGTCGAGCCCGACTCGGGGAAATGTGAATGCAGACGAAGGCCAACCAAGCCAAGAAGCGATCGGTGGAGACCGATCCGGACAAGGGCAAACCCGGCCTAATCGGAGATCGACACGAACGATCTACAATACCCAGTTGAAGACGGTGAGCGTGAGGAGTGGCCAGGAGTCCAATCGAAGGACACGCGCGGTGGACGAAGGAAGAGCGGTCGTATCGACGACATCGTTCGGTAGATCTACTACAACCGATCGGGGAAGAAGGTGTGAGCGCCGGATATGGTGGATCGGGTGGCTACGGTGGTTCGGTTGGAAAGATTGCGCATACTCGAAGTGGAAGACGAGGACGACGAGCGTGCAGAGGAACTCGGTTGATCGCCGTTGCCAAAGATCTTACCTCTTCACCTTTCTCGGCACATACCGGAGGATGTGCGGGTTTGGTGGGGGTGGATGTCGTGACGATTTTCGGCTACGGTGTGAAACCGAGTGAGATGAATAAACCAAGGATGTGCAACATTGCACATGCACTTAGCAAATAAACCTAGCCTACTGGCACTTGAGTTCATACAGAGGGGTGCAAGCAAGGATTGAACCTTGCACCTCTAACATACAAGATAATTGCCTTACCACTAGGACAACTATCATATAGTGTAGATTATATGTATTTCCTTTTCATATACAAATTATAGACGAAACAACCATAGAAAACCATGTGCACAAAACCATGGTTTTAAACCCATGGTTTGTGCATGACATAAGCAAAACCGTGTGCACAAAACCATGGTTTTAGCCCATGGTTTTGTGCATGTCACGAGCATGGAAAGACCTATAAAAGCCTCTAGTTGGGCTTGTGTAAGGGGGGCTCAATATGTGATATCACCAACACCACTATCATCAATATAATTATATTTGTCTTTATCTTCTTCATGTTTTTCTACTTCTCAAGTGTACAATTTTTCTCCTTCTCAAGTAAACCAATTTCATCTAATCTTACATTGATCGTCATCTAGCATCGATAATTCTGCGAACGTCCTCCCCAGTCCAAGACCCCGGTGGTCGCTCGAGTAGCACACGCACGCGCGAATCTTCGCGATAGCGTAACTACGCGGATGCGTGAAAAACGGAGCGGATCCCTGTCCAAAAGGGACAGGGAATAAAGCTGACACGACGGCCTGCTCGTCGGCCTATATAAGGAGCGGGAAAGAGCTGTTGCAGGGATCTCGCGGGGAGAGGACGAAGTGCTGTCGGACCGTTTCTGGACGCTTCTCTCTCTCTGTTTCCTTCCTTCCTGAGCTCCATAGCTTTTCTGTGCAGGGTTCCGAGGAGGCTCGCGCTGTTTCGAGGAACGCCCGAGTGCTTCCGGCAGCCCCTTTGAGCGTCGAAGTGAACAGGCGTCGGCATCTGTTCGCCGGCCTGTTCGGTTGTAACCAACCTGTGCCCCATCGAGGGTTGTAGTAGTGTTAGCCATTTTCTTAATATACATATTAAGTCATTCGCATCTGTCTGTGTCGGTGTCTGTTCGCGTTCTCCGTGCTGAAGGGCCGTGTCCCTGTGTATCCCCGGTCCTCCGTAGCCGGTTCTCTCTCTCTTTCTCCTCCCTCGCTTGCTCTTTGGTTCGAGACCCCCGCGGTCCCGCCTCGATTCCACACGCACTTGCGTAATATCTCGACAGCGTGCGTGGAGAACAAGGCGGGACCACTGAGGTCTTGGACCGAGGAATAGGTGAGAGAAGGGACAGAGAGAGAGACACGCTCACACACGTATAGACAAAGAAGCGCACGGGAACGCGGTCCAATGACACAAGAGACACGAGTTGAACGGGGAATAGAGTATAAGAACACCAGTGTATGTATATAAAATAAGTATGCAGACGACGCGAACGGTTACAACCGATCAGGCCTGCTAGATGGATATCGACGCCTGACCACCCACGCGCGCAGGGGTGCGAGATGAAGACTTTGCCGGAAGCACACGGGCGTTCCACGGAGCAGAATCAACCTCTCAAGAACCTGCGCACAAGAAAGCTACGGAGAATGACAGAGAAGTGCTCGGTCCCAGTCCGACAGCACTTCGTCCCCTCTCGCGCGCGATACCTCTCTCTCCCCCGTCTCCCTCTCTTTTATAGCTCAAGGAGGGAGACCGTTTTCACCCGTATACATCACATTAATTCTCTGTCCTTTCGGACAGAGACACTCCTCGATTCTCCCTATGGAATATTGCTACCTAGGGTTTGACTTTGTGCCCACCTATCTACTATACAACAGGGGCGTGCCCACGTGCAAGGCCGGTTCACACACACTTTGCGCACGGGGACGGTTTTCCTCACGACAACGTACTTCTCTTGTGACAACCACAATTGCTTCGTTGGCCGGTTTCGGATGATATGCATCCCCAACATCTGTCTTGCTGGGCCCAAGTCTTTCATTGCGAAAGTTCGGTTGAGAGCCTTCTTCAGCATCTGTATTCTGACTTGGTCCCGTCTGACAATCAACATGTCATCCACGTACAGAAGGAGTATCAAGAAGTCGCCTCCTTTGAACTTCTTCACAAACACGCAGTGATCGGCTTGCGTCTTGTGGTACCCTTGATCGGTCATGAAGGAGTCGAACTTCCGATACCATTGTCGGGGAGCTTGCTTCAGTCCGTACAGACTCTTCTTCAACCGGCATACCAGGTGCTCCTTCCCTTTCTCCACGAATCCTTCCGGTTGCTGCATGTAGATCTCCTCTTCGAGGTCACTGTGAAGGAATGCCGTCTTGATGTCCAACTGCTCTACCTCGAGGTCCATGCTTGCCGCAATACTCAGCACCGTCTGGATGGAGGTCATCTTTACTTCTGGGGCAAATATCTCGTCGAAGTCCACGCCCTTCTTCTGCTGGAACCCCTTCACCACGATCCTGGCTTTGTATCTCGGGGGTTTGCCAGCATCTCCCGGTTTCAACTTGTACACCCACTTGTTTCGGAGTGCCCGCTTTCCTTTCGGCAACTCCACCAATTCGTACGTATGGTTCTCATGCAGGGAATCCATCTCATCCTGCATGGAACTTAACCATTTGCGGCTATGGGTGTCATCCTTCGCTTCTTCGAACCTCTCTGGCTCCCCCTCATCGGTTAGCAGCACATGCTCTGCATCCGGAAATCTCTGGGGGGCCCTTCTCTCTCTGAGAGGATATCTCCGTCTTTGGGCTTCGGTAACCGGCTCCTCCATTTTCTCTTCATCCGAATCCGATTAAGGGTCTTGGCCGGTTCCGGTTTCAGCTTCCTCTACTTCTTCTTCTGCCAGTTCGGTATCCTCACCGTAACCGGCTAGTTCCTCGAGTGCTAACCGGTCTCTTGCCGGTTGGGTCTGCTCATCGTAGAATCGATCCTTACCGGTCGAGTCGGAGTTCATTATCTTCTTCTCCGACTCCCAGTCGGCGAGTGTCTTGTCCTCCATGAGGATAATATCTTGACTCCGGAATACCTTCTTGTCGACCAAGTCCCACACTCGGTAGCCGAACTCATCGTCGCCGTAACCGAGGAATATGCATGGCCGGGTCTTTGGATCCAACTTTCCTCTCTGGTCCTTAGCAACATGCACGTACGCGAGACACCCGAACACCTTCAGATGCCGGTAGAAAACTTCCTTACCGGTCCACACCTTCTGCGGTGTCTCTCCATCCAAGGGCACTGAGGGTGATCTGTTTATCACATATGTCGCCGTCGACAGTGCCTCGGCCCAAAACTTCTTGGGTAGTTTTGCACGCGCTAGCATACTCCAGACCCTCTCCATTATGGTCCGGTTCATCCTCTCGGCCAACCCGTTTAGTTCCGGCGTCTTCGGCATGGTAAATTCGAGCCGGATTCCTTTTGAGCGACAATACTCCTCGAACTGCCCTTGGTATTCACCTCCGTTATCTACTCGAACCGCCTTCAGCTTCCGGTTAGGTTCTCTTTCCACTCTCGCGTGGAGCTCTTTGAAGACAGATAACACCTGATCCTTCGTCTTCAACGGTGTGGCCCACAGCTTTTGGTTGTGGTCATCTATGAACATCACGAAGTACTACGATCCGGCATGTGACTTCGTGTCCACTTGACATACATCAGTATGCACCAACTCCAGTGGTGCATTACGTCTCATCGGTGGCCTCGATCGGAAGGAGGTCCGGTTTTGTTTACCGGCCAGACAATCAGTGCACTTCTCCAAGTGCACGTTCTTCACTGGAATGAGGTTGTCGTCTGCAAGCCTCTTCATCCCCTTCTCGCTCATGTGACACAGCCTCTTGTGCCACAACTCACCGGCAATGTCGGATGCCACGTTCACTTCTTCCGGGCATAACTGGGCATTCATCAGGTACAATGTGTTTACCTTCCGGGCCCGAGCCACAATCAGGCTCCCTTTGCTGAACTTCATAACATTGTTCCGGATGCTATCCTGTAGCCTTCATCATCTAGCCGATCGGTTGATATCAGGTTCAGACGAACCTCCGGAACGTTGTCGTGAAGATTTTCGTCCATAGGCGGAAAACCGAGCGAAGCAAGCAAACCCGCGATGTGCAACGTTGCACATCACCATGTTGTATTTCTATTTATCGATAGTGATAAGTATGGTGCTAGAAATGCACCTTAGGATTTGTAAAGTGTAGAGGTGATGTGCTTTTGCGCGCACATCCACGTGAGAGAGAGAGATAGGTACATAGTAGTTCGTGTAGAGGTGGGAGTTAAGACCCATCCTTCCCACCTCCCCTAAAATCAAGGGAAATATCCCCATTGATTGAAAGGGGATATTTTGTAGCACCTTTATGTAACGGTCTTCCCTCCTTGTGCTATAAAGGGAGAGGAAGAGCACCATTGTGGGGGTTGCCTTATTTTGGAGTGTGAGTGAGGTATACCATTTCGTTTAGGGTTCCTTAGTTAGGGTTTCTTTTCTTCTTCGTCGGATTAGGGTTTCGGGTTTATCATAGCCGTTTGGTGCGGCCTACGCGGCCGCCATTTTGTAATCGGTGTTCGGTTCTAATATATCTTGTTGAGCATTTGGCCTCCATCTTCCTCTTGTTCGTTCTTTCTCTTCTTGTGCTAAGCTCCATTCCGAAGTCCTATTCCTTCTCCCCTTCTCCTTAGTCCAAGACCCCCGTGGTTCCGCCCTTCTCCACGCACGCGCGTAACAACGCGACATCTTTGGTGAACCCGACGTGAAGGGCGGCAAGGGAGAAAGAGATGGAAGAAGGCTTCGACTTCGAGGAGATGATGACAAAGATCGTGATGGACGCCGGACGGAAGAGGGCGAGGCGAGAGGCGGCTCAACAAGCGGTCGAAAGGGTGGTCCGTCTAGTCGGCCGGTTCGATGGGAAGGAGGTCCCAAAATTTTTGAGAGCCTACGATGCGGAAATGACGGGGATGGGCGTGGACGAAGCGACGAGGCTAGAGTTCTTTCGTCGAGCGGCGGCCGCATCAAAGTACGAGGAGGTCAAGGAGCTCCAAGAAGCTCACGAATCGTGGGAGTCCTTTGAAGGGGCTCTAATGGAGGCATACGGGTGCGCGGAATCGGAGGTAAGAGGTCGGCGAGAGTTCGATCGGTGGATGGCGTCGGCGAGGCGCCATCGGAGCGCAATAGAGGCATTCCGAGAGTTCGAGCGTCGTTTCTCTCAACTCTCGGAGTGGGAACGAAGAACGGTGGGGGCGGACAAAGTCCTCCTATTTTTGGAGACGGTCCATCATGAGGAGAGGATGGACATCATGTTCGAGCTTCAAGACGATTATGGGGCGCATGGTCTCACCGAGGAGTGGCCCGAAGTGGAATGGGTGTGTCGGCAACATGAGGCGAGGCGGTCGGCCACAACACGGCCCGCGAGCGGGGGAGAAGAGAGAGCGACGACCGACTACGCCATGCCGCCGGACGAGAGCTCATCGTGAACCGGTTTGGAGGGGCTCGACCTACAAGCGCTAATACGGGAGGCGTGCGGGCTCGTAATGGCGAAAATCGAAGCCGAAGAATGGCTTATTGCGGGGTCGGGCCCGAGCGGATCGGAGGACGCGGAGGAAGGAGCTTCCTCACACATGGAGGACGGGGCCCATGCGGAGGCCGAAAGAGAATGGTACATCGGTACCACGGGAGAGGGTGCGGAGCGAGCCGCCCTCTCGACATGGGGGGAAAGAACGACCGAGGACGAGGTCGGGGACGGTGAGGCGGCAATCGCCGATTCGAGCGGACATGGCGGATTCGGGACATGGTGGCCCGAATCATCGAGTACGGAGGAGACAAGCGGCGGTACCGCAACCTTCCACGCGCCGGTTCAAGAGACCCCGGCGGCCGGCCCGAGCGCCCGCGTGAGACCGAGGGAAAAGAACGGTGGCGGCGGCAAGGTGGGCAACCGAGACAACGGTAAGAAGACCGCGGAAGAGGCGGCGGCAAGCATAACCGATGCTTGCATATACGGAGGCGGGGTAGCCACGGACAACGACGTCCGAGCGGAGGTGGCCACGGACTATACATCGACGAGCGGCGGTCCCGCGACCTTACACGCGTCATTCCTAGAGATCACGGCGGCCGGCCCGAGTGCCCGCGTAAGACCTATGGTGAAAGGCGGTGGCGGTGGCAAGGCGGGCGACCACGGCGTCGACACGAGAGAAGGTGCGGAGCAAGCGACCGTCTCATCTCGGGGAAAAAGAACGGCCATGGACGAGGCCGATATCTACGGAGCGATGGACGCCACTTCGAGAGTGGGCGGAAGTTTCGGGACGCGGTTGCCCGAAACGTTCTACGAGGATTTCGCGAGCATACTCGAGGCTTGCGAAATGGAGGAGGAAGACGAAACGAGCGATGGTGTCGCGACCTTCCACACACCGGCCCTAGAGGCTTCGGCGGTCGGCCCGAGTGCCGGCACGAGACCTAGAGCTACGGACGGTGGCGGCGGCAAGGCGGACAACCGAGATGAGGACGAGACCGGCGAAGAAGAGGCGGCGGCAAGCATACTCGATGCTTGCGAAACCGAAGACGGGGTAGCCACGGACGACGATGTCCGAATGGAGGTGGCTACGGACGAGAGGAGTGGTGGTGTCGCGACCTTCCACACACCGGTCCTAGAGACTCCGGCACCCGGCCCGAGAGCCGGCGAGAGGCCTAGAG
Organism: Azolla caroliniana; assembly: GCF_043228905.1. NCBI lineage: Eukaryota > Viridiplantae > Streptophyta > Polypodiopsida > Salviniales > Salviniaceae > Azolla > Azolla caroliniana. The sequence goes on along the minus strand of NW_028230451.1, from coordinate 3,080,210 downwards.
TGACGGACGGTGGCGGCGGCAAGGCGGGCAACCGAAACGACGACGACATGGGAGAGGGTGCGGAGCGAGCGACCCTCTCGTCTTGCGGCGAATGGACGGCCAAGGATGAGGCCGGTGACTACAAAGCGGAGAGCGCCACTTCGAAAGTGGGCGGAAGATTCGGGGCACGGCGGCCCAAAACATCGAGCGGAGAGGAGGCGAGCGGTGGTGCCGCGACCTTCCACACACCGGCCCTAGAGGCTTCGGCGGTCGGCCCGAGTGCCGGCACGAGACCTAGAACGACGGGCGGTGGTGGCGGCAAGGCGGGCAAACAAAATGACGCGGAGAACGGCGAAGAAGAGGTGGTGGCAAGCATACTAGAGGCTTACGGAATCGGAGATGGGGGAGCCGCGGACGACGTCCGAACGAAAGCGGCTACGGAGACAACAAGCGGCGGTGCCGGGTCCTTACCCACACCAATCCTAGAGGCTCCAATGGCCGGCCCGAGGGCCGGCATGAGGCTTAGTGCGACGGGAGGTGACGGCGGCAAGGCGTGCAATGGAAACGAGAAGGAAGATTGGAGCGGACGGAGGCAAGACCCCTTGACACCGGGGCCGGAGACTTCGGCGGTTGTGCTCGAATGCCAACGTGAGACCGGAGAGATGGGCGGTGACCGTGAGGAGGTGAGGCCCGGAGAGAGCGCATACGAAGACGAGTATGCGGGGCCCGGAATGGGCGTATACGGTGGGTCCGACGGAGAGGACCGGAGCGGAAACGAGGAGAGAGTCGGGAACCGACCCTACCGGAATACGGCACGGAAGAAGAAGAGAGTAAGGGCCGGCGAACCGGGCCCAAACCGAAGGAAGCCGGCAAGACCGATTGGCCGGTTACGGTTACGGTTACGGTTACGTTTACGATGGGAGCCGGTAAGCGCGAGATGGAGGCTAACCGGGCACGACGACCATGGTTCGGGGGAAAAACGGAAACAAACGAGGCCCTCCATACCCACTCTAGAGACTACGGCGGTTGCGGATCAACATAAGACCGGAGAGACGGCGGGTGGCGGCGAGGAGTCGGAGGCCGGAGCGTACGAGGTTACCGGAACGGATATCCGGTACGAGATGGTGGACGGGTGGGTCCAAGACGGCGAGCCCGTGTCGGAACGGGCTACGGCGACAAAGGAGGAGAAGACCGACACGGAGGTCGGGTCTACGGCGGAAGAGCGAGACGAGATGCATGCAATACGGCCGATGGAGGGCCAAGACACAAGCATGCCTACGAAGGAGCCACATCGAGCGACCGAAGATGACGGTCGGATCACGCCTTCGAGAGGCGAATACGAGGAGGAAGGCGGCGACGACGAGACCCGGCACGATGCTAGGGAAGATTGGTGGGAAGAGGTGGCCTACGGAGAGGCTAAGACCGGCGGCCACGAAGATAAGACCCGAGAGGGATCCTCCACACCGGCTATAGAGACTCCGGCGATCGGCGCGAGTGCCGACGTGAGACCAAGAGTGGCGGACGGTGGCGGCGAGGGGACGAAGGCCACAACGGATGAAGGCACCGAGAGAGGCATACGGGAGGTCGCGGTGAACGAAGATGTATGCGCCCAAAGGAACGAACACGACATCACGAAGGATGTGTGCGGTCGAGCAGGCCAAGAGGGCCAAGAGGGTGTTCCTCCGAGCGAAACGGAGATCGGGGAAGAAAGGTACCTTTCCGAAAGGGTACGCGAAGAGGAGCGGAATGCGAAACGTGCAATGCGGCCGCATGAGGGCCAAGCAACGAGCGCGGGAACGATGGTATGCTCTACGGCGAGAGAGCACGGCAAGCAAAGGGAAGGCGAAAAATGCGTGATGGGGTCATCGAAGGACCGAAGCACGAGCACGCATTCGGAGGACGACACCGACGTACGGGGAAAGCCTACGGAAGGCAAGCGCGGAGCGAGAAGAGTCGGCACGACGTGGTGCGCGGCGCGAAAAAGGCGGATCCGGAGGATATGCGAGGCGGACAAAGGGTCGGCAACGGCGTTCGGGAGGACCGATCGGGGAAGAAAGCGCGGGCATCGGAAACGGCGGTCCGGATGTAGACGGTGGTTCGAGGAAACACGGTGGACGTGGCGGATCGGGTGGAGGCCACGACTCGGCGAACGTCGTCAAGTGTGGCGGATCGGATGGAGCCAACGGTTCGAGACCATTCGGCGGAGATGGTGGGCCGGAAGGCGACGGTGGTTCGTGTGGACGGGGTGGACTTGCTCGAAGTGGAAGACTAAGCCGGGCAAGCCCACGAGGTTGTCAAGGGCTCGGTTGGCCGCCTTGGCCGAAAATCTCGCGTTTTGTTCCCCTTTTGGCACATACCGGTGGATGTGCGGTTAGGTGGGGGCGGATGTCGTGAAGATTTTCGTCCATAGGCGGAAAACCGAGCGAAGCAAGCAAACCCGCGATGTGCAACGTTGCACATCACCATGTTGTATTTCTATTTATCGATAGTGATAAGTATGGTGCTAGAAATGCACCTTAGGATTTGTAAAGTGTAGAGGTGATGTGCTTTTGCGCGCACATCCACGTGAGAGAGAGAGATAGGTACATAGTAGTTCGTGTAGAGGTGGGAGTTAAGACCCATCCTTCCCACCTCCCCTAAAATCAAGGGAAATATCCCCATTGATTGAAAGGGGATATTTTGTAGCACCTTTATGTAACGGTCTTCCCTCCTTGTGCTATAAAGGGAGAGGAAGAGCACCATTGTGGGGGTTGCCTTATTTTGGAGTGTGAGTGAGGTATACCATTTCGTTTAGGGTTCCTTAGTTAGGGTTTCTTTTCTTCTTCGTCGGATTAGGGTTTCGGGTTTATCATAGCCGTTTGGTGCGGCCTACGCGGCCGCCATTTTGTAATCGGTGTTCGGTTCTAATATATCTTGTTGAGCATTTGGCCTCCATCTTCCTCTTGTTCGTTCTTTCTCTTCTTGTGCTAAGCTCCATTCCGAAGTCCTATTCCTTCTCCCCTTCTCCTTAGTCCAAGACCCCCGTGGTTCCGCCCTTCTCCACGCACGCGCGTAACAACGCGACAACGTGTCGGACATCCTTCAGCAGCAGCTTGCATCCGGTTGGTGTTGTCAACCACACGTCTCCTATGCCGACAATTCGGCATGTACCTTCATTCCCCATCTGGACACAGCCGTGATCACCGACTGAGTAGGATGAGAAGCATTTCTGGTCCGGGGTGAGGTGGAACGACGCTCCGGAGTCGACCACCCAGGTCATCTCGTCACAGGCAAGGTTTAGCTCACTCTCCTCGGTGATGAGCATCAACTCTTCTTCACTTGCCGCGATTGCTGTCGTTCCCTTCCGGTCCGGCCCCCTCCGGTCTTTACCATTCCGGTCCGGTGTCCGCGTCGAATCGGTACTGTCGGTTTCCTTGTCTTTTCAGAAGTGCCGACAGTTCTTCTGGAAGTGTCCCGGCTTGCTGCAATAGAAGCAAGTAGGCCTCCCCCTTGATTTTGACCGTGTCCCCGACTTTTCCCGGTTCTGGGGACTACGATTCCTTTGTCTTCCGCATTCCGATTCGGTAAGAAGCGCTTTGGAGTCGGAGCTCGTATCCTTATCTTTCCGACGCGCCTCCTCATCTAGCAAGCTTGACTTCACTCTTGCTAGGGATAACCGTTTCCCTTCCGGCCCGGCGTTGCCCAAGGTGACAATCAACGTCTCCCAGCTATCTGAGAGGGAACCGAGCAGGAGTAGTGCTAGTACCTCATCGGCAAGAGGTACTTCCAATGATGTTGCTTGGTGGATCAGCCCCTGGAAGGCATTCATGTGCTCCGCCATGCTGGAGCCATCTTGGTACCGGAGGCTTACTAGCTTCCGAAATACCAAAACCTGATTAACAACATTTTTGTTTTGAAACATAATGTCGATCTTCTCCCAGAGCTCATGAGCCTTGCTCTCTTCATTGAAGTTGTTGTATAGACTCATGTCGATGAAGCACCGTATGTACGCCGTTGTCTTCATGTGCGGAGTCGATTTTGTCCGGCCTCTTGTCCCCGAACTGAACCGGCAACCAAAGATCTTTAACCACGAGCATGTCCCTCATCTTCGACTTCCACACCGAATAGTTGGAGCCGGTGAGCTTGAACATGCCTCCCATTTTCTGTGTCGTTTCACTCTGATACCACTTTGACAAGAACTACACGCTCTGATGAACAACGCTTGGCCTCAACCGAGCTTAGAATCATAAAACACAGAAAAATGGGGAATGAATGCACGACACAGTGAAGAGAAGAGTACACAGGATGTTAACGTGGAAAACCCAAACTAGGGAAAAACCACGACAGCCCACAGACTACAAACTATCACTATGTAACAATATACAATAGATGAACACAGAGGCAACGACCTCTTGTTCACTGTCTTCGCCACAAGCGGCGGTTACAATAGAGATACGAAATCTTCGTCTCTCTCTCTCTCTCTCTGTACACTGTTGCGCTCTAATCTTGCGCCAACAAGAATGACAACTACTACACATTAAGTTTGCCCTAAGTCATATTTATACTAATATGACTTTTCGGCTATTTACAATTATAGCCCCGATGGCCTCTCAGGAAACATATTTACGAATATGTCCCTTCATCCGGTGAGCACTTCTCACCGGGCCTTCACCATCCGGCTCTTGCCGGGTACTCCTCATCCGGTTCTCACCAGGTCTTCCGTAGCCGGGTGCTCCTCATCCGGTTCTCACCGGGTCTTTCGTAGCCGGGTACTCCTCATCCGGTTCTCACTGGGTCTTCCGTAGTCAGGTACTCCTCATCCGGTTCTCACCGGGTCTTTCGTAGCCGGGTACTCCTCATCCGGATTTGGCCTCGGCCGAGTTTCTCATCAACACTGCTCTTCTCACTTCTCATCCGGAGGGACCTGTTTCCTAACACTTAGGATACTCTATAGGATAGGCCTTGAGATCTCATTGCCATGGGATAGAAAACCTTGCTTATTAAGGAATTTTTATCTTACATTGAGAATTTTGATTTTGTCATCAATACATTCTACTTAATATTGATATTTGTCATTTGAAATGTTCTCCAATGAAGGAGATTGGATACTAGATTTGTTCTCCGACTCATGTAAATTAATATAACTTTGTTTGCTATGCCTTTAGAAATCAATATAGTTTATGTTTAGCTAAAACAATCTTCATTTTAAATTGTTAATGTGTACTGCATCTGCATCTGCATTGAAGCTATTCAGAAATACTGTTGCACTTAAAAAAGATGATCAACAAGTGAGATTTATTAACATGAGGATTAAAGCCTTAACATTTTCAATCTGCATCCCATGAACTTATTTCTCCATTAGGTGGTGAACCTAGGGAGCTTATTGATCATTTTGTCGACGAGCTATTTGAGGACCCTATCATTGCTAGCCTATGTGGAGTAGATACTACACAAATTTTGAGGGGAGTTCTTGAAAGGAAGAAGAGGAGAGCATTCTGGATGTCATGGACCTGACAATAGTCATGTCAAGATTCGAACTCATCACCTCTTGTATATAGTCAAGTGTTATGTTCTAACCAACACATCCAAATACATAGTCATATTTATCTTAGTATATTATTACTATCTATTTCAAGTTGTAGGAGTTTTTAAAAAGTTCTAGAACTAGAAGGTTCTAGAGAGTTCTAGAATATTCTACCAAATATTCTCAAGAATATTCTAACACATATACTTCAACTCGCACTATAAATACTTGTAACCTCCTTAGTCCCTTTCAAGGAATTCAAGGCCAGTCATTGACACATCAATCTAAGCCCCATCTTCTCTCCTTGATTTATATCTTTGTCTTTATGCTCTTGTATTGTTCATAGCGTCTTAAGTTCCTCATCTCATCGCTCCCAACTTCCAGAGTTTCTAGCCTCATCACGTTTAGTTCCATGTTCGTAACCTTATCAATCATAGCCTCGTCATCTGTGCTTTGTCGTAGTCTAGGGTTGGTGTGTCCGTGACACTGGATACCCTAATAACTAATATGTGATATGTTCAAATTGATATATTAATGTTCACGTCAAAGTTTAACAGTTTATCAATATCGTCTACATTTTAGGAGTTGTGGATTTATCAAAACTATTTATTAATATTGTCTACATTTCTTGAGTTGTGAATATAAGGATGTTAATGAGCATTAAATTCATAGATGATGGCACTAAGGATTACAATGTTACCTCTTATACTTAAAACATTTTCAATTTTAATCTGCATAAATCTACAACACAACTCATGGGTTGTCTAACATCCATGTTCATATACAGTACTATGTATGGTTGTTTGAACAACCATATTTATATCATTATCAGAGCTCCTTGATATAGAATTAGTGTAAGATGGGTTGTCAAATGAATTAAAGAATTCTCCTACTTATTAAGAGGCATGCTATGCTGGTTTATGCTGTTTTGCAACATGTTTGAAGTGGTGAAATCTGATACTTATATCATATTAATTGCTCATTTTGGAATTCCAAATGGTAGATGCTTATACTTGTGAATGTTTAGTAGGTGGTACGAATCTATATCAGTGTACTGGAAGCGTAGGAAGAGTGCAATTTTATTCGTCTGTAGTTTTAGCTGATTATGAAAGAAGAAATTATGCAAGAGATGTAAATCAATATGTCGATGTTTTGTACAATCTAAATAATTTCAACAGGTATTTCTGACCGTTGATTCTTCTTCATGGCTTTTGTGATAGCAGTGATCCATCAAATGTATCTGTCTCACATGATACATAATCACATGCTTTTGTAGGCCATTTTTGTTGCGTGATGTTTATGACAACATGATCCTTGATGGCATTCAACCAATTTCAGATACATTTGCACCACTCTTTGTTGGATGTATGAAAGGTGGCCGTCTACAGGACGCCTTTTACTTTTACAATGAGATGAAATGCATGGGCTATATCCCTGATGTAAGTTTATGGATTCATAATGGTTTTAATGGGCATTTGGTAATAGACGAGATTTTATGGAGTTGGTTTCAGAATCAAACTTTTATAAAATTTTAGACGTAGTAGAATAATTGAGGATGAGGTTTGTACAATGAATATAAAATGTAAATGTTTTTTTAGGATTTGACATTCAATTGCTTGATTGCAACATGTGGTAGATGCTGCCAACAACGCCGTGCTTTTTAGGTTCATCCTTTACATGGTGTAGCTGTTCATTGCCATTACGCTGTAAACTTAATTTTATTGAGTCTTTTCATTCCCAGATACTGACATCTCATTTGGAATTTCATTTTGCATCTGGCAGAACGAAAGAGAGTTATGTCCAGGAAACTTATACGAATGCATCCAATGTAATGAGAAATAAATCATTCCAGATATATCGGGTCATTAAAGTCCAATTCCCAAGGAAATTTGCTAGTACATATCTGAGTAGTGGGTCATTAATTTGGCCAAGATGTGAGTCTTTACATCTATGATAGATCCAGGAAATTCTTGTTAAGCATTTTCCATTTTTGAATAGTATTTAAAGCTTAACATGGAAGGTAAGTTGATTGACTTAAATATTCTACATCAATGGGAATGTTTTGACCAAGATGTTTACTCCATCTATGATAGATCCTGGATGTTCTCGTTAAATATTTTGCAATAATGTACGATTTTTGCTCAAATTGCGAGAAGAGTTGAGTTTCATGGCTTTATTTGTAGAGTGTGTGTATGTGGCATGGGCTCACCTCAACCTTTTATTTATTCAGAATAAAAAGCAACTTTATTATCTTTGTCTGCTAAGGTTGTAGAGGAGATGTTGCATTTTGGCTTGCGTCCAAAATTGAAAACATTAACAACACTTCTAGGAGCATGTAGGGCAGTATGTTTGCCAAAAGAAGTGTGAGTATATAGAAGTTTGTTCAGGAATAACTACCATTACATATGCATAAAGAACAATTGTTCCTAAGTTTTCAGGGCAAGAGTTGTGCAAAGGATTATAGAATTTGGACTTGCGCTAAACAAGTATTGCTATGCTGCACTCATAGCAACAGAGAAAAATCAACAAGTGAAGAAAAAAGACACATTTGATAAGGTTAGATACTAAGCGTGTTGAGTTGCTGTTCCTATTGATGAGGCTCACTGTATCTGACTTCTCACATAGTTTTTATCCTTCAAAGATCCTTGATATACTAAGGCAGGCAAGAAGCTGGTCTGGTCTAGACATGTTTGGAGGTGGACGAGATGGAGGGGATATAATTGATGAGACTGACGAGTATATTTATGGTTTGCCCAACATTGATTTTGTACCCAGCCGTGCAAATATTGTTGATCGGCGCTTGACGGTATATCATGCATGTGCAGACCTCAAAAATACTTCTGTAAGTGTATGTTGATATCTATTGTGACTTTTAATCATCGTCCACCATGGTTTGGAATCATTGAAATTGACAAAATCGAGTTAATGGATCAAGACAATTTTCATAAAAAATGCAATCATGTAGTACCTCCATTTGGATGAACGCATATATCTTTTGTTTTGTTCTGAAAGAGATTAATGACATCATAGATCAAGATATGGCCCATGGGGAGCCTAGCTTGTCAACTTTGTGCGCATAATCAAAAATGGTATTTTTGCACATATTGATATTTAATATAAAATTTTCCATCACAGTTTAGAAATTTGTGTAGATGCATATGGAAATGGATGATAGTTCTGTACTAGATACTTGATGATATGTTGACTGTTTGTATGCAGGCCCTGAGGAGTGTTGTACAAATGCTGAAAGAAGATAGCTTTCAGCCAGATCTTTTTTGTGTTGCTCAAATCCTAAGGTATGGAATACATCATATACATTTATTATTTCTTATAGTTTTTTAAAACTATGTAAGTGCAATTTCTTCTGGTTACATAGGTATTGGTTGTGGAATCTAAGTTGAACCTAGAAATGTATCCTAGAAAAGGCACTCCCAAGATTGTTAACTTGCTACATCACTTCTAGGCTCTTTGTTTTTGACATGTATCTACACCCTCCACAACTTTACCTTTCAGATTAATATGCCATATCTCAATTGGTCCTGCCAAACATATAATTGCCTAGGTTTGAATTATCTACATATTTCCATAAGTTCACCTTTTGGATGTAATATGTATATGTTGAGTGGTTCTTTTACACATGAAATTGCTTGAAGGATAATTATAATCACTATAAAACCTTGTAATGCTATACCTTGGATGTGTATCTACTAAAACTTCTATACAACGATGACAGTAGTAAATGTAGGAATACCTAGAGATTTCTTGCAAAAGCTTTGGTGGAGAAATAGCTTAAGTCTCCTTAAAGTTCTTCATGATGAAATTGCATTTGTGTGGATAAAGTTCAACTATTTCTTCTCCTTAAATTTTGTTCACCATCTTGTGTTGATATTAACAAATTTATAACATTGTGATTACTTGGAATTTACTTAGTGGGATTGCCATAACGCTTACCTCTCCAAAAGGGGCCTTTCTTTCTAATGTGTATGAACATTAGTGAGGATCTTTGTGTTGGCCTTTATGTCTTTTACTTCCTAAAGTCCTATAGTGTCATAATATCTTAATCATGAAAATGTTAAGAAAACGTTTAATTGCACTCTTGCAATGGGAAGTTAAGAAAATGTTTGCGTAATGTCTCTTCAGTTTCCCATGTGTTGTCTTCTTCCAATCTATCCTTCCACTTAACGTTATAGCGATGAACAACTTTTGACCTTAGGTTTCTAGACCTATGGTCGAGGATTTTCTCAGGTTCATGTGGAGCAAAGTGATCATCCTCTAATGTTGATAAATTAGACGGTGTTAAAAAATTATCATCATAACCAATCGCCTCCTTTAATCGACTCATGTGGAATATGGGATGAACCATCAGATTGGAAGGCAAATCCAAACGATAAGCATTGGGATCTATACGTTTTAAAACTTTATATGGTCCACAATACCTTGGAGCTAATTTTGCACACGGTCATGTTCTCAATGTTGTTGAGTCCTTAGGAACCCATAGAAAAACTTGTTGTCCTACGTGAAATTCCCTCGGTTTTCTTTCATGATTCGCAGAAAAGACATTTTTGTCCTGTGCCATCTTAAGGCTTTCTTCTACCAATTTACGTGCTTCAAGCATATCAGACAGAAAATACTTTGTACTATCCAAAGTATGCGAATCAAACGAAACATCAATAGGAGGACGTGGCGTATAACCATACATCAACATGAACGGACTGTATTTTGTTGATATGCTTAGTGCTGTTGTAGGCAAATTCCACCATAGGAAGGTAAGTCTCACATAATGAGGGTTTTTGCGCTACATATGCTCTCAACATATCCTCTAATATCTGATTCACTCTCTCAGTCTGCCCATCTAACTAAGGATGATCAAAAGAACTGCGACTCAAGGTTGTTTGTAGTTTCTTCATAACTTCTGACCAAAATGTACTTGTAAACTTGGAGTCTCGATCACTTACAATCTCCATCGGTAGATCATATAAGCTATAAAGATGTTTAATAAACTTAATAGCCAATTGCTTTGCGGTAATTGTGGATTTTGTTGGAATGAATCTTGCCATTTTGGTAAGACGATCAACAATCACCCAAATGGCATTATTTCCCTCAACGGAACGAGGTAATCCAACTATGAAATCCATGGATATACTTTGCCAGTTTTCAGCTAGAATATCGAGAGGTTGCAATAAGCCAGTTTTTTTCTGTCGCTCAGCCTTAATGACCTGACATTGTGGACAACGAATGACATAGGACTCTACCTCAGGTTTCATTTTTGGCCAGAAAAACCTAGCTTTAATCAAAGCTAATGTTCATTGCACACCTAGATGTCCATCAGAAGGGGCATCATGACACTCATACAAAATTTTATTCTTGATGTCCTTACTATTGCGGTACAATAACCCATTTGCAACATAGTAAAGGTTCTTCGAGGTAGAAGTGGTTCCATGATCGACGTCAATACCTGTTTAAGCTCTCTTCCAGAACTTCGAAAATGTTCTGTCATCAAGGTATTTTTGTTTACCCCGGATCAAATCATATAAGTCGTCATTAAATTCCACGAAACTTAGGGCATTAATTTCTGGAATACGACTCAGGGCATCGACAACGGAATTCAAATCCCCTTTTCCATATCTAATTTCGAAATCAAAGTCTTGCATCAACTCTGTCCATCTTGCCTTTTGACCCTCAAAATTCTTTTGAGAGAGGAAGTATTGCAAGGATTTGTGATCTGTTAAAACAGTAAATTTACTACCATATAAATAATGTCGCCATTTCTTTAAGGCGTAAATAATAGCAAATAATTCTTTTTCTTGAACCGAGTAATTTCTTTGGGCCGAATCCAATTTTTTGCTTTCAAAAGCAATCGGTCCCCCAATTTGAAATAATGCAGCCCCAATAGCATAATCACTTGCATCCGTCTCAACTTCGAATGTTTGATTTGGATCAGATATAGGTAAAGTAGGTGCATTCACAATTAATGACTTCAATTTATTGAAGGTTTCTTCAAGAGAGACATTCCACTCAATAGGTTTAGTGGACTTTCTTGTAATACCCTTCAATAGGTCCGTAGGTGTAGCGTAGGATGAATAGTTTTGAAGAGATATTCTTAGGAATCCAACAAATCCTAAGAAAGATCGTAGCTCCTTAACATTTGAAGGCTGTGACCAATTTAATACTGCTTCCATCTTAGATTTATCAAAAGACACACCCGACCTAGATATGTGGTGTCCAAGATACGTAATCTCCTTTTGAAAGAAATCACAGTTAGCTAGTTTGGGAAATAGCTTGTATTCATGAAGATTGTCCAAAACTATTCAGACATGACGCATATGATCCTCAAATGTATTACTATATACCATGATATCACCAAGTTGATCTCTGAATATATCATTCATCAATTGCTAGAATGTGGCTGGAGCATCGGTTAACCCAAATGGTAGAACCCGAAACTCATAATGACCATAACGAGTTCAGAAAGTTGTTTTGGAAACATCTTCTTCCGAAACCCTGATCTGATGATAGCCAGTGCACAAGTCTATCTTAGTAAAATATCTTGCACTTTGGAGTCTATCTATCAAGTCATCATAACGAGGCAAAGGGTAGGAATTGCGAATGGTGAGTTTATTCAAACTTTTGTAATTCACATGCATTCGCCATGTTCCATCCTTCTTCTTGGCTAAGATGACAGGAGCTCCCCATGGCGATTTACTGTACCGGATGTGTCCCATCCTCAAGTATTCCTTGATTTGTCGGGCAATTTCATCCTCTTCGGTTCAACTCAACCGATATGGGGTTATGCTCACAGGTTTAGCGCATGGAACCAAGTTTATCTTATGATCTATAGGCCGAGAAGGAGGTAGTCCTTGAGGTAACTTATCCGGGAATATCTCCTTAAAATTCAACAAGATGTCACGTAGAGCATCTTTCTCAAAATTGTCCAATGAACTCTTATCTACAAATTGATACGGAGGATCATTGGGCTCTAATATACATGCATAAAATTGTGCATCGACGTTTTGATCATAAGCATAAAGATGATTAACAGACATTAAATTGTTTATCACAATCCCATGAATAAAAACTTGTTGGTTGTTATTTCCTTCAAAAGAAATAGTATGATTTGGCAAATCGATATAAAGACTATGTCTATTATAAAACCATATGTAACGAAGAACTACATCTACCGTTCATAAATGCATTACATGAAAAGTCAACTTTTCAATGTAGTTATTTATTATTAGGGGTACACCATGTGCAATTAATGAATGCCTTTGGACATGGCCTCCCGCAATAAGGACTTTGTAGTCGGGGTCACTTTTGGTTGTTTTTATTCGTAATATCTGAACCATATTAGAGTCAAGAAAATTATGAGTGCTACCATAGTCAAATAGTATAGTTACACTTTGATTGTGGATAGTCCCATAAGTTTTAAGTAAATCGTGTGGTCCGAGAATATTTTTTTGTAATGCAATAGAACTAACGGAATTCAAATAATTCAAGAACATACTTGGATTATTGGAAGTTGATGGCTTTCTTTGCAGATTGTTGGAGTTACCACTCTTCTTTCTCCACCTACACTCGTTGGCTTTATGCCCAAGCTTCTTACAAAAGTTGCAGATTATTACCCGTCTTTTCGCATTGTCGCCTTGACCTATCAGAGAAGGTTGGTATCTACGTTTGTCGCTTTCTCCTTCTGACTCTTTTAGTTGGTAACGAGGTTTTGTGTCAAACAGAATGCGGGCACGTTCCATCGCTTCTCCCAAGGTCTTGGGTTGATGAGTATGGATCTTATAATGAAAATCTTTATTATGAAAACTATTAATATATAATCCTATCTATATTTCCTCATTAGATGCCGACAAAAGTCCATGCTTTGTTATTAACTTGAGGAAATACTGATTGAATTGGTCAATAGTCCTGCCCTTATCTGACAAGTGACACATATCTTGTATCACTTAAGAAGTTGTCTTGGAACGGACAAATTCCATCCTGAGAGTCTTTTCAAATGCCTCCCACGTTCCTGGTTTTCTATCCAACCGCTCCCACCATGAGTTTGCAGCACCGATCATCTCATGAACCGCCATATCGATCTTTATAGAGACATTCTCAATATTCTCGAGGCGAAAGTGAGCATTCCATCGGTTTATCCAACTGCTCACAAACTCGTGGTTGCATTGCTTATCCCTTCCTGAGAACTATTGAGGAGTAAATGAAGCTTTCTTCGTATTGCTTGATGTGGAAGCATGTGCCTTTAACTCCAAAATTTGTTGTTGAAGGTTTTCATTTCAAATTGATGCCTATTGGCATCAAGAAGCCCTTCAAGTTTGGAGGAAAACGCAGTTGTGACCATTGTCATTGACTTGACAATATCATCTTGCATTTTGCGGAAATCATCCCTCGTGACAAATTTGATATCATCGTTAATATCCTTGTCACGAACCGGAGATATTGGTCGGTTGTCCTCATCTCGTATAGGAGAAATTGGATGACCTTGACGGGTGGGAGATGTGGGATGTGTCGAAAAACTATGATGATTGGGAGATGTGTGATGTGCGGAATTACGAGAGGAGGAAAGAAATAAGGAGAATTGAGAGAGGAAAGAAATAAGTATACTAAAGTCTAAAGTACTAAAGTGTATTATAAAAGACTTTAGGATTTAGATGAGTAACTGAAGAGTGATAGATAATGAGAGAGTGGGAATACTTATATACCCAATTTTCTTAAGTCGGCGAGTAAAAAACATTCCCCCTAGATATATCCAATTTAGGCATTTATCCCTTTTTTATCTATAGGAATTTAAAAAACATTCCCCCTAGATATGTCCAATTTAGGCATTTATCCCTTTTTTATCTATAGGAATTTCTAAATTAGACATTAGGAGCAATACCTTCCCTTTTAAGAAGTCGGTGAGTACTAGTCGGTGACCAACTCTCTAAGGTTACTTTCTTGAATGCTTCCAAACTAGGAAATTCTCCTTTTTTAGTTATGAAAATTTTCTAGTTTAGATTTTAGAGATAAACATCCCCTTTTTGGAAGTCAGTGGGGATAGTAGGCAACTTCCTTGAGAATCACTATAGTCTGTACTAACCAAAAGATGATGATGATCATCCAAATAATGATGATCTCTTCACTCATCATCCCAATATTCCTCTTGAGAATCATTGTACTAACAAAATAGTGATGATGGTCATCCCAATAATGATGATCTATTCACTCATCATAGCCTTATTCCTCCCATCCATCTCATACTCATGATCCCTCTCAACATTGATTTCTTCTCTTATCTCTCTCCTTCGTATCGATTGATAAATGATGATGATCTTATCCATATAATTATATTATCATCCTTTTAATCAACTGTATAATCATCCCTATAATCCACCCATTAACGTTAATGATCTATGGAGAGCTTCGTCTGAACCACTCATGGGGTCCCCCTTAACCAAGGAGAGTCTCCCCAATTTATAGGACCTAGGCCATGTAATGACATCTACCTGACCAATCATGTGCGGGGTACCCTATGACACACATTAGGTCAGTCCAATAAAGTCGACGACTTAGATATTACAGTATGATAGCCCCCTAATAAGCACGTCTAAACCAATTCAGAACATTACAAGGTAGATGGCTATGTTAACAAAGGGTCGCATACAATGGTTGTTTGGTGGTCCCTGCATTGGTCTTCTTCAAGTTGTAGCGTGGTTTGATTGTACAACTAGAATGTGTAAGTGTATTTACAAATAAGTGTGTGAAATTTTATGTCCAATAAATGGTTGTGTAGTTGTAACACGTTCGCGTTCAGAAGTGGAAGGATCGCGCAAAAATGGAACGATAAGGAATATTCCTTCTAATTTTGGGGTTTAGGTACTCTATTCACAAAACATAATGATACCAGTATCACATGTTCTCAAAATACCATTGGAAAACCTCAAAAATTCATCATTTCGTAAACTTGAAAAAACGCTAAAATTATGCTATAATCGAAATGGTACAATGTTCACTATCACTAAGAAGTCAAGAAGTAATGTATTTTATAACAAACAATGTTTGTACAAAGCAATAATATTTCTAAACATAACTTTTACATCTTTCAAGTATTACAAACGACACTCTATTACAATAGATACCAAAATTACATTGACGAGTGCAACATTTACAAAAATCACTTGTATCATGATCCAGAGTTGCGACTATAACTAATATACAATGCGGATTGTTCCTCGTCATCTAAGGATGTACCTATTAAGGCATTGTCTTCATCTAAAACTAGATGTTGACATTCCATGTTATGGACGATCTTATTTGCCTTCGACTTGAGACCCCTTGTAGAATAGGTAATTTCTCCTTGATGATATCTATTGTAGACTTCCTGAGATGTCCAAGTTTTGTTAGTGTGAAGTCGTAAACAATAATATCTACGTCACCAATGTCTAGGCATGAACTGCTACGAATATTTCTTTTCCTCTTTCTATTCCCCCTTGACCGTGGACATTCCATCATCTCTAATGCATACTTGCCAGTAAAGGCATTTTTGCTTCTAGTGTTGTACCAATGCATCTTTATAGATTGGATTTGGCTTTGGTTCTCATGCATCACCACATCTAAAACCTTACCAATCCCTAATTGAGGTCCCAACTCATTATCATCACTAGGTGTAGCAATTAATATACCCACCTTCAATTCTTGCAAGTTTCCTTGCCACCTCGTTTCCGTTATTTTCGTCAGCTTGGGTCCAGCATATATGTCCCTTTGTGGTGGATGGAACAAGCTATCATTAATCGCATTAGGTGCAAGAGGAGAAGTCTGAGAATTACGATGTCGTGAAGATTTTCGGCAATAGTGTGAAAATCCCATAAAACGTACAAAATCGAGTATGAATCACATAATACAATAATTGTGAAGATAACATTTTAAATAAATTTAATATCTAAGTACAAAATGATGGAGGTTTCGAATGCACTTTATTACACGAGAAACAGACAACTAAATGCCAAGATATGAGGGTATAAAGTTTGTGAAAGGAAAAGAGAAAATTGTGAGATATCCCACATAGGCACGACAAATACGGCTCTCATCATATATAAGGTAGAGCAAAAGATATTATCTTTGTGTTTATGTGTGGAGCATAGAGAGTTCAAGGTAACTTGAACTAAGAGTGGAGGTGGGCTAGCTACTCGTAAAGGGTTTTGGCCAACCAAAACCGGACCGACGATGGAGCCGGTGATCCGGCGACGGCGAGGCACCAGTAACCGACGACATCTGGCGGCAACCGGCGACGGCATCCGACGAACCGGCGTCCGGTGACTAGATAAATAAATATATAAATATATATACATATATACATATACAAGGAGGGCAAGTAAAGATTCAAACCTTGCACCTCCAAGTTAAGAGTCAATTGGCTTACCATTAAGCCATGCCATTTAGTTGAATTTATATTTCTATCATTGTACTTTTATGTGTAAATTCTCATACATGAGAGCTAAAATGAGTGACATGGTTATCATGCACCACATGTAATACATAAGCGCCAAATGGCAAGCATGCATTTTATGCATGTCTTGTACCCTTACATGCATCATATGCATGAGAGCATCTATAAAAGAAGGGGGAGGAAAAAAAACGCGTTTTTTTTTGTTATGAAATTAAGAGGAAGAAATTCGTTATCAAATTGATCGTGTAACTTGTTTCTTAAATCCAAAGATAAAAGTTCAATCAATCTCTCTCAATCGTTTAATCTCAAATTGTCTCTTTCCCAATCTATCCTAAGTACTTTCTCGCCAAAGCTTGCGCCAAAGCTTGTACCGACTTTGAATCCTTCCGGTTCAGAACCCCGGCGGTTCTGCCTCACGATCCGCGCGTAGTGACGGATCTTCATGACATAATTAAGTGGTGAACCCGACGTGAAAGAGGCGGTAGGAAGGATCAAGTCAAGATTAATACTTGGAGATGGCGTCCTCAAGCAACCAAGCGGGAGAGCTCGAAAGGATGATGTTAATCGTCGAGCAAATGATGAGATCTCGGGACAACGACGCGAGCGTGGAGAAGGCTGTCGATCGTGTCGTAGAGCTCGAGGGCCAATTCGATGGAAGGAATGTTACGAAGTTCCTTGATGCATATAGAAGGGAGATGAATCAGAGGGACGTGTCCGAGGCACGTCAAATCGTAAGCTTCAAGAGAGTTGTCGCCAACAACATCCAAATACGCGTCATCGAGCTTCAAGAAGGTAAGACAACATGGTTCGAGTTCGAGAAAACGATACTAGCGGAGTTTGTGACTGAAGACTCAACGAGGATGACTCGACATGCCCTGATGAAGTGGATAGAGAAGAAGAATAAGAAGATGAGCATCTCGAGGGTGTACGACGAATTTGACCAGATGTTTAGTCGTCTCCCCAATACGGACCAAGTGTTGCTTGAAGAGGATAAGACTTTGTACTTCTTGAAGGCCGTGGACACAAAGGATAGACGGGAGTTGGGGACTCTTCTCGAAGATGATACCCAAGCAAATGGGCTCGTAGCGGACTGGATCGCGGTGAAGTGGGCATGCAATAGGCTCGACAAGCGTCGCCAATGGGTTGATGACATCGACTTGACGGGATCGACTACCACGGAGAAAGCAAGACCGCCGAAAGTAGCTGAGCCGCCAAGTCAAAGTAACATGGAAGAAAAGAAGATTGATGACGACATCATTGAAGAGCTAGCGAAGAAGTTCGAGAAGGTCACGCTAGCCAACATGAATCGTTGGGGCCCTAAAGGAAAAGAACCCTTTAGATGCGTGTGGTGCGATAGCATGGACCACATGAGAAGGGATTGTGCGAGCCTTCGAGAGGCGATTCGACAAAATATCGTATACATAGAGGACAACATGATCTGCTCAAGCGAGACTAGAAGACCCCTACGGGTGAATTTCGGAAGAGGAGGAATGAAGAAATCTATGGAGGATGCCGATGCGACTCATGTGGATGCGATGCACTATGCTGCGTCGGCCGGAATAAGAGTCGGGAAAGACAAGACAGAAGCTGCTAGAGCGGGAGCAAAGTTTTGGACTTCCGTTCTCGAATATGAGAAGAAGGGAAAAGTCACATCGAACGAGGTAGAGCTTGCGGACCGAAGCGTGCAAAGCATAACCGGGTGGTCGGATCCGGTGGATGACAACACCATACTCGCAGAGGTGATGTGCGACAACCACGAGGTGTTCGTCGAAGAAAAGAGAAAGAGAATAGAAGAGCAAGGCCCATAAAAAAGATATGAAACAAGGAACGCGAAAAAGAAGGACGATGCGGAGACGAGTCGACCTTTACAAACGGAGGAACGAGAATCAAGCCGAAAAGGGGAGCCGAGCATACGAGTTGAAGAAACGGTTCGGCCCGTGAAGGTTGGTGTCGAAGACCCCGCTTGGAGGACAAGGACTATACCTACCTATAAGCTAAGGTCGGACATAGAGCAGATGACGGACCTAAAGAAGATTCTCGAAGAACGAGTTCTTGATAGCCACGTAACTTTGTCCTTGAGGGAATTGCTTGGCATTACGAAGAAGGAGTTCCATGACACGATTGTGGACCTTGTAAAGAGAAAGAGACAACAATCGGATGAGGAAGAAGAGAAGCAGCAAAAAGAAAAAACGAATGCCATAACGATGGCAAGAGACGAAGTCGATGAAGATATGGTGGACATCCACTATACTCGACCTCATTGGGCACGAGCGACAACGGAGACGCCGGTGAAGATCGGGGAGAAGAAAGAGACCGTGGTAGCCTTGATCGACCACGGCTCGGAGATCAACCTCATGTCAACCAACTTCTACAAAAAAGGAAGATGGCCAATCAATACAAACCACGGATGGAATATTCGCGCGGCAACAAAGTCTACGGAGGACTTGTACGGAGCTTGTCCCAATATCAAAGTCACAATCGGGGATGTGGAGATGGATCAACACTTCTTCGTACAAGAATCGACGTTGCATCCTGTCATCCTAGGGCAACCTTATATCACATCATCTCGGATGGAGACCAAAGTGTTCGATAATGGATCAGCCTTCACACGAATAAAGAGTCTTGACAACCAAAGATTGGTCCAATTCCTAACGGTGCGAGCCAATCATGAAAGGAATCGAGATAGTCTCGGAGGTGAATCCTTGGATTTTTAGAGCGGACTATTGAAGCATGGGGTACAAATAGTCTGAGCAATCACAAGACCCCACAAGAAAGAAGAGTGTGTGGATTGCGAGGAGAAGCAACATGTGTCACACCTAGTGGCGCATGTAAACTAGTACTACCCGACAAGAAGCACAAGCACCGGATACAAGAATTCGAGAAGATGCTGAAAGAAGAAAACATAATAGAAGAAGGAGAGTTCGTGACTCATATTATGGAAGAAACCTCATTTAACGACACCATCGGTGAAATCGAGGACGTCGTGGACTTGAGCTATCTTCACAACCAATGCGTGATTTCGGTTAACTCCGTCAACATGTACGCTATCATCGATGAATACCGTCGTGGCATCTCGATGAAGGAAGCTGACATCAACATGAAATATAAAACGGTGGATAAGAAGATCAAGCCAGTTGCGGTTCCGCTACCAGAAGATAGCTGGCAAAAGATGAAGGAAGTCGCTAACGATCCAAGCTTAAGAGATCCGAAGAAGATAGACATGTCTTCACCAAAGAGACGAAGGGGAAGCTACGAGTTGGAAAGGAGGATTTCCTTCTCCCTGAAGAGGAGCGAATGTTTCGTGATATGCTTGAGAGACATGGGAAGGCTTTCGCATTCTTCCCATGAGAAATCGGATGCACCGACCCAAAGGTTATAGAGCCGATGGTGATCTTCACGGTGCCTCATGTGCCTTGGAATTTGAAACCGATATCGGTTCCGAGAGCACACCTTCCGAAGTTGATCGAGCTCTTAAAGGAGAAGGTGAGTATCGGAATTCTAGAACCGTCGAATGCTCCTTATTCCAATAGGTGGTTCATGGTGCAGAAGAAGAATGGATCATTGCAATTCATCCAAGATCTTCAACCCGTCAACAAGGTGACAATTCGAAATGCCGGAATCGGTCCGAGCATGGACGAATTTGCCGAAGCGTTTGCGGTACTCCGGATATGACCAATTCCAATTGGCGATCGACAGTCGGGACATTACAACCATGAGGACTCCGATCGAACTTGTGCGGATGTGTACCTTACCCCAAGGCGCAACGAACTCGGTGGCTCATATGGTGAATGCCATGAATAAAGTCTTGAAGGATTGCATCCCAGACATCACGATGCCATTCTTGGATGATATTCCGATAAAAGGATGTTCGGATGAGGAGAAAGATGAATCAAAAGATAAGGAAGGTTGTAGAAAGTTCGTTGCGGATCATATGAAAGATTGCGAGAAGGTGCTTCAAAGGCTCGAAGATGCGAATTTGACATTTTCGGGAGAAAAATCCGCATTCGGGCAACCGGAGATCTTGGTGGTAGGTCACTTGTGTGGAGCATACGGCCGGAATCCCTCGCCATCCAAAGTGAATGCAATCCAAGACATGAAAGAAGAATGCGAAAACCAAACGGAGGTTCGAAGGTTCCTTGGAGCGTGCGTGTTTTATCATATATGGATTCCTCACTACGCTCATGTCGCCGAACCGTTATATGGACTACTAAAGAAAAGAATGAAGTTCGAATGGCGAGATGAGCACACAAATGCGATGCGAAGATTAAAGAAACTGCTTCTTGAAGCTCCGGCAGTAAGTAAGGCCAACTATACCAAAGGGAAACCAATTTACGTTGTCGTAGTGTATTTTGTACACTACGTGAAAAACGTATATAGTATTAGATTCAATAAAAAATGAAGAAATAGAAGAAAATAGCAAAATAAATGGAACATGCATAGGGCAAGATTCGAACCTTGCACCTCCTTGTTAATAATGTAATGTCTTACCATTACACTAGCATTTCATTAGTGTTAAAGCATAGATGTCCCACATAGAAAGGTAAATTCACGCTAGGATAAACATTAGAAAAACGCATAACAAAAGAAAAAGCTACACATACACATCTAGCGTACATGATAAAAAACGCACAAGTTAGAAAAAAGCATGATCACTTTAGATAAAGCATATAGTCTATCTATAGGAAAAGCATGGGGTCTATAGTTAGAGAAAAAGCATGGATTACTAAGACTTACTCATCACTACATAAGGATGGGGAGCACAATGTAATAGTGTGTGAAATATTTGGAAATTGGATATATTTCCGAAAACACCAACCGATTAATATAATCGTGGGATTCACGAAAATAATATAATCTATACTTGTGGGATTCACAAGTTTCTTATATCTTTCTTTCAATCTAAATAAATATTCTTATCTAAATATTGATTAATCGAATACAATACACTCGTGGGATTCACGAGATTTCTATCTCTCTTTCTAATAATCTATTCATTACTAGCCTCATCTCATATTCTTCTTTCTCCTAGTCCAAAACCTCGGCGGTTCCCACCCGACTCACGCAAACGATCCGGAGCCGAAAGGCACGACACAGTTGGTGAACCCGACGTGAAGGCGGGTGGCAAGGAGATGGAGAATCAACAAGAGGCAATGAGCAAAACGATGATGATGATGTTCGAGCGGATGCTACAAGAACAACGAGTGATGTCGGAGATCACGGGGGCAGTAAAGCGGCTCGTACAACGAAACGGACAATTCAACGGAAACGATGTGTCACGCTATCTACGTGACTACAAGGCGGAGATGATACGATGTGGGATACCGGAAGGATTGCAAGTGACATCCTTCAATCGGGTGGCCACGGATGAGCTACAAGAGAGAATCCACAAGATACGGCAACAAAACTCGACATGGGGGTCATTCGAAGAAGCTTTACGAGAGGCATATGATTACAAGAGATCAAAGGGACAAGATCGGCGAAAATTCGACGAATGGGTGGCATCGGAGAAGACCCACCGAAGTGCAACACAAGCATTCCTAGAGTTCGAGCATCGTCTTGCTCAACTCTCGGAGCGGGAACAACGATTGGTGGGGGAGGATAAAGTCCTAATGTTCGTAAAATCGATCGATCGAAAAGAAAGGATGGACATCGGGATCGAACTCGAAGACGATGACGGTACGAATGGTCTTACCGAAAATTGGGCCGAAGTCCAAAGGGTATGCCGGAGACATGATGAGAGGAAGATGAGAATCTTGTCAACGACATGGCCGATGAAGGATGGTCGATTGAAGACAAACGATGGAGCCGATATGAAGGCCGAAATACAACATGATGGTGCGACAGAAGAGGGTGTAAAACAAGCTACCCTCTTGTCTTGCGAAAGAACAACGATGAAGGATAAGGCCGATAACCCAAGTGTAGAAGAAGATTTCAGAATACAAGTGTCCGAAACATTGGGTGAAAAAGGGGTAAGCATAATTGATGCAGTGAAAGAGAGCAAGGAGGACTTGATTAAGGAGGTAGCCACAAAAGACGAAATCGAATCGGAGGTGGCTATGGACGAATCAATGGCGGATTGCCATATCGAGACTTCCCCACCACTGATTCCAGAGACTCCGGCGGTTGCGATCAAAAGGCAACGTGAGACCGAAGAGACGGAAGGTGGCGGAGAGAAAACGAATGTCGAAGCCGACGAATACGATGAAGAGATAGCCGAGAAGAATGCTAAGGGTGAAACTACGAAAGAAGGTAATACCGAGGATTCATGCCAACAATATCTAGAGACTTCGGCGGTTGTGTCCGAGAACCAACGTGAGACCGGAGAGACGGGAGATGGCGGCGAGGAAGGTAAAGTCGGAAGTCAGTTCGGATGGAAAATGATCCATCCGAAATTCCAATCTAAAAGAAAGTGCGACAATGCGGAGGTCGGGTCTACGACGGGAGAAGCGCGTAATACAGAGCACGCTCTACGGCGAATAAAGAAACACGTGTTATGGCAAATAAAGAAGCACGCGCTACGGCGAGAAAAGAAGCATGCATTACAACCACACGAGGACCGAACAACGAGCACATATCGGAGGACCTACGTGGCGAACAACGGAAAGAAGTGCCGAAAGTCGAACCGGACAAGGCAGGTGAAAACGAAGAAAAGAAAGCAAATCCGAACGAAAAGAAAAGAAAAGAAACCGACCCGAAAGAGCACTGAATCGGTAAAAACCGATCAACCGAGTCCGGATCGACCGAATACAAATCGGAAAGGAAGCCGAACTAAACGAAAGACGATCCAACGAGACCGAATCGGAAGTAAGCTAATCCGACTAAACCGAAAATCCGAAAAGAAGTCGAGATTGATGAAGAAAAGAAAGAGGGCAAGAAAAGATACTACCGCGGATGACAAGGACCAAGCGGGCCATGCAAAAAGCGAACGAAGACTATGGTGGATCGGATGTCGACAATGGTTCGGGTGGAAAGAATGGATGTGCTCCAAATGGAGAGACAAAGTCAACATAACAAGAGAAGTCGAGGGTACTACGAGCCGGCAACGAAACCAATCGGGTAGAGACCGGACGGAGGAGACTAACAAACACCAACAACTTCGGCACATACCGGAGGATGTGCGGGTTTGGAGGGGGCGAGTGTCGTAGTGTATTTTGTACACTACGTGAAAAACGTATATAGTATTAGATTCAATAAAAAATGAAGAAATAGAAGAAAATAGCAAAATAAATGGAACATGCATAGGGCAAGATTCGAACCTTGCACCTCCTTGTTAATAATGTAATGTCTTACCATTACACTAGCATTTCATTAGTGTTAAAGCATAGATGTCCCACATAGAAAGGTAAATTCACGCTAGGATAAACATTAGAAAAACGCATAACAAAAGAAAAAGCTACACATACACATCTAGCGTACATGATAAAAAACGCACAAGTTAGAAAAAAGCATGATCACTTTAGATAAAGCATATAGTCTATCTATAGGAAAAGCATGGGGTCTATAGTTAGAGAAAAAGCATGGATTACTAAGACTTACTCATCACTACATAAGGATGGGGAGCACAATGTAATAGTGTGTGAAATATTTGGAAATTGGATATATTTCCGAAAACACCAACCGATTAATATAATCGTGGGATTCACGAAAATAATATAATCTATACTTGTGGGATTCACAAGTTTCTTATATCTTTCTTTCAATCTAAATACATATTCTTATCTAAATATTGATTAATCGAATACAATACACTCGTGGGATTCACGAGATTTCTATCTCTCTTTCTAATAATCTATTCATTACTAGCCTCATCTCATATTCTTCTTTCTCCTAGTCCAAAACCTCGGCGGTTCCCACCCGACTCACGCAAACGATCCGGAGCCGAAAGGCACGACAACGTGACCGTAGATACGAGCCCAACCGGAATCGGGTGGGTCATCAATCAAGAAGGTGAAGATAATGTGCGATATGTTGTCCGGTTCGGAGCAAAGATTCTCAGCGAACGGCAACAAAGATATGCCCAAGTCAAGTGGGAACTTTGGGGTATTGTGTCGGAAGTGAAGACGGACAAAGATTACCTGATCGGGTCAGAAGTGATAATAGAGACAGATTGTCTCCCAATTCTCGGAATGGTCTCGGGATGTGTGACCCTAGATCTTGCTATGCTAAGGTGGATCGCCTACATCAAGTCTTTAAACCCAGAGATCCATCACATTGCAGGGAAGAAGAACGCCATGGCTGACATGCTGTCGAGGGCAAGATTTTCAAATGGAAGTAACATGGTTTCGGAAGATGAAGATGTCGCCCTCGACTTCTTCAAGATGGCTCGATTGTCGGCGGAAGACCAGGACACGCAAACCCTCCACGCCTTCAACGAGAACGAGTACGAAGGAGAGTGATTACTCATCGGTAGATTCCTAAGAACATTGACGACAGATGCTTCGTTGACAAAGGAGGAGGCCCTACAAATCCGAAAGAAAGCTTACCGATACTTCTTGAAGGGAGGATTCCTTTGGCGACATCCAAAAAGAAGGACAAGAATACCACATTGAGTGGTGGTAAAGGAAGAAGAGCAAGAGATGTTGATGACCGAATTCCACGAGAGTGCTTGGGCAGGTCATAGAGGAACATGGACGACGTTCGAAAAGTTGAAGGAGAAGTACTGGTGGCCAAGCATGTACAAAGATGTACTCCATTTCGTGTCCACATGCAAAACTTGCCAAATATATTCAAATATACGTCATCGTGATGAGTTACAGCCGACATACCCACTCACCATACACTTCAAATGGATGGTGGATCTGGTCTCGATGCCAATGGGAGTGGGACAAATGAAGTACTTAGCGCTGGCAAGGGAAGACTTGACAAATCAAGTGGAAGGACGAGCCTTGACAAATAAGACGACTTCAACCGTTTGCAAATTTCTGCTTGAAGAGGTTGTTTGCCGATATGGATGTGTAGGGAAGATAGTGGCCGACCGAGGGGAGTTGGATGCGCATGAAGCGACAGAGCTCTTTGAAAGACTAGGCGTGAAGCTCTCCCTCACGACTGCCTACAATCCGTAAGCGAATGGGAAGATTGAGCGAGGGCATGAACCTATCGTTAAAGCCATCGTAAGGGCATGCAACGGTCGAGTCGGGAATTGGCCACAATTATTACCCTATGCCTTGTGGGCCGATAGAATGACACATAGCTCAGTGACAGGGTATATGCCGACGGAGCTTATGTATGGACAAAAGCCGATTATGCCCATCGAAAGGACGATCGCCTCATGGGTAGCGATATCGTGGGAGAACGAGATGAGCCGAGAAGAGTTATTAGCGGCGCGGATAAGGCAACTTGAAAGAAGACCTGAAGATTTAGAAAAAACGCGAAAGATGATGGAGGCAACCCGAGTAAAGAACAAAGTTCGGTTCGACAACACGCATCGACTTCGTCCCAAGAAGATTGAAGAAGGGGATTGGGTTTTGGTTTACGATAGCACCCTTGACAATCAACACAATGCAACAAGGAAGTTCGCAAGAAGATGGTTCGGGCCGTATGTGGTGACAAGTGCCAACAATAATGCCACATACCACCTTGTGGAACTAGACGGATCAAGGTTGGCCGTACCCATTGCGGGAAAAAGACTAAAGATTTTCAAGAAAAGACAAGACAAGGATCCTGACCTCGATCACCTCGACGATGAACATAATAGGGCGGATGTAAATGAAGACATAGAGGAATCTAATTGATCACCATAGCCGAAATCTCACTTTCTCTCTTCTTGGCACGTACCGGAGGACGTGCGGTTTGGTGGGGGTGGATGTCATGAAGATTTTCGGCAATAGTGTGAAAATCCCATAAAACGTACAAAATCGAGTATGAATCACATAATACAATAATTGTGAAGATAACATTTTAAATAAATTTAATATCTAAGTACAAAATGATGGAGGTTTCGAATGCACTTTATTACACGAGAAACGGACAACTAAATGTCAAGATATGAGGGTATAAAGTTTGTGAAAGGAAAAGATAAAATTGTGGGATATCCCACATAAGCACGACAAATACGGCTCTCATCATATATAAGGTAGAGCAAAAGATATTATCTTTGTGTTTATGTGTGGAGCATAGAGAGTTCAAGGTAACTTGAACTAAGAGTGGAGGTGGGCTAACTACTCGTAAAGGGTTTTGGCCAACCAAAACCGGACCGACGATGGAGCCGGTGATCCGGTGGCATCCGACACCAATGAGACACCGGCATCCGACGGCAATCCAGCGACTGCATCCGGCGAGGCACCGGTAACCGACAGCATCCGACGAACCGGTGTCCGGTGACTAGATAAATAAATATATAAATATATATACATGTATACATATACAAAGAGGGCAAGTAAGGATTCAAACCTTGCACCTCCGAGTTAAGAGTCAATTGGCTTACCATTAAGCCATGCCATTTAGTTGAATTTATATTTCTATCATTGTACTTTTATGTGTAAATTCTCATACATGAGAGTTAAAATGAGTGACATGGTTATCATGCACCACATGTAATACATAAGCACCAAATGGCAAGCATGCATTTTATGCATGTCTTGTACCCTCACATGCATCATATGCATGAGAGCATCTATAAAAGAAGGAAGGGGGAGGAGAAAAAACGCGTTTTTTTTTGTTATGAAATTAAGAGGAAGAAATTCGTTCTGAAATTGATCGTATAACTTGTTTCTTAAATCCAAAGATAAAAGTTCAATCAATCTCTCTCAATCGTTTAATGTCAACTTCTCTCTTTCCCAATCTATCTTAAGTACTTTCTCGCCAAAGCTTGCGCCAAAGCTTGTACCGACTTTGAATCCTTCCGGTTCAGAACCCCGGCGGTTCCGCCTCACGATCTGCGCGTAGTGACGGATCTTCATGACGACACTGTTGTATATTCCATGTGAAGGGGATTTGCACGGTCCAAGTACCAAGGACACAATTGTCAACAATTTGTTCTTGATCTATAAAGAACACATCCCAACATAACGTGTCTTGTTCCCCAACATACTTCTTCGCATTATCAATGTGCTTGCGTTTGTCTTGTAGTGATTGCATCCAAACATCATTTTGATTATGACCTAGTACATTGGTGACCACTTTTTTAGTCTCAATCGACATTTGTCCTACACCATAAACAAAAGTAGAAGGCATATGAAGTAGAAATTGACACCCGCCTTCAGGCTCCCATTTGGGGGAGGATGAATATTGCGTTGCATATAATAATGTACAACCACTATGATCATTTTATTATTATTAAGAATATGTGGTTGAAACTTATATTATTTAATGGCGTTAACACTTTGGCATTTCACTCTCAACCATCTGAGATGTATCTCTTGAAATCATATATTTCCTTCAAGTGTTCCACAATTGGGCGTGGCGTATATGCATCACGAATGATGTCGAACAACTTAGGTAACGTGAAACCATGATATCATGATAATTGCCTAGAGAAGTTACTGAACATCTAATCGATATGGTCATGTGTGTGACCAACCAATAGAAAGTTAGCTTTCACTTTCCTTAAAATTCCTTGGTTCACCAACATACTTAGATGACCAAAGACCGTAGAATTTTTGTTTTCACAAGCAGTATTGTCAATTTGAATATATAAAGCCGGCGACAAAGACTGCCCCAAGGCATAAAAACTTTTTGAATCACAATGACTGTTAAATTAGGGTCATTGTGGACATTTGGGTAGGTAACGAAGACATGAGGCTTAACACTTCCATTATATGCTAAAAAACCCACAAAGTGCATCTGCATGAGACAATCATTGTTGACATCTTTAGGAAGACGTTTAAGATGAGGTAGACACGTCTTCTCCTTCTCTGTCATTGTCTCTGTGCGCAATATCAAGCTCTTATTTAGCTCCTAATGCCATAACTCGATACGTTGTATCGAGTTGAGGGTCCTAACGCCAAAAGTCGATATGTCGTACCGAGTTGTGACCCCCAACTTGATACGCCGTATCGAGTTGAGACTCCTAACGCTAGAACTCGATACGCCATATCGAGTTGTGATCCCCAACTCGATACGCCATATCGAGTTGAGGCTCCTAATGCCAAAACTCGATACTGTTGGGAATATGTCCCTCTAGTGGGAGGAAGAAACGATTGATCGAAAAGCCGACAGTCGATGACAGGGAAGATCCGACTATTCGGAAAGCCGACAGTGGAAGTAATTAGCCAACTCGGGTGACTATACTTGTAAATAGTCTAAGTGTGCGCCCCATGAAGGCTACGTATGTAAATAGCCATAAAGTTGTGTAAGTATATATACAACTAGGGCAAACTTTATGTGTGTGCAAAACAGTAGAAACAAAACGATAGGGAGTGAGAGAGAGAGAAGTGAGAGTTGCGCCATAGTTGTGTGTGTAACAGCAAACGCGAAGAGCCCTTTGCGGTTGATACACTCGACAGAGTGTTGTAATCATCTCTGTATTGTATATCCACTATACTATAGTGAAAAATCTGTTCACCCGTGGTTTTTCCCCGTTTTAGGGTTTCCACGTAAATCTCTGTGTACATCTGTTTATCTTGTCTTTCTGGCATTTCTTGTGATTCGTATTTCAGCGCGTAGTTCATTCATTTATTGTGATCTATTCCACATAAATTTCTCAACAATCTGGCATTAGAGCTTGAGGTGCAAGCATGGAAGGAGGTGTGAGCGGATTCCCAAGTATGATAGTTCTAAACTCTCAAAACTATGCACACTGGAAGATAAAGATGGAAGACCTTCTTATAGTAAAAGACCTGTACGAGCCAATCGATAGAGCAGAAATACCTAGAGGGGTATTGGAGTCGGACTGGAAGCTTCTGAATAGAAAGGCGGTGGCCACTATCCGACATCAAAAACATGAAAGCAAACATTAGGCTAAAAATAAGAAGTAAAAACATGTTTAGAAATTCTGAATGAAGGTCAAAATATAGTAGAATTTGGCCTGCAACCTGAGATATGGACACTGATGGAGATGTCAAATTTCTAGTAATTTGAGGGTTTAGAGAACTAAGAGACGTTAGATATACATTTATCATGCCCTGTAATCAAGTTCCTAGGTTTCTAACCTTGTTTCCCCCATCCTACAAGTCCTTTACACCACTTACTAGGAATGTGCTTATTGTAACACTGAAATGAGGCCAAAACATTACTGGATTGCTATTTTGGCACACCATACCACCTTCATTTACTAGGAATGTGCATACTGTAAGACTGAAGTGAGGCAAAAACATTACCATACCACCTTACTACCTTACTACCATTGCCAGTTAGGAGGATTTAGGTTTCACTATTCCATTATTTGAGCTCCCTTTCCAGTGCCTCTTACTAGGTTTTTGACCTTATTACTACACCCTTTAAGTAGGTCCCTTACACAAGTTGTTAGGCAAGAGCTTAATGAGGCCAAGCTATTTTTTGAATTCTCATTTTCCAAACCTTACCATCTTACAATACATTATCATTTGAGATAATGTAGGTTTAGGTTCACTGTTCTATTATTTCATGTAGGTCGACTGATCCTATGGAGGAGAGGCCACTCAAAAAAATTCGGATTAAGTATCAAAGCTTTCCACCAGAGACAACAAAGATCCCTGTTGTCACGTATCCGCAAAAGGGAAAGAAACTCGTGTTTGAGGATGAAATCGTGAGGCAGCTGTCTGGCGAAGTTAGTCAGAAGTCATCTGTCACGATTGGAGGAGGTGAAGACCAGCTGGACAGAGACTTAATTGGACACAAGTGGGCATTGCAATATGTCAACTCGAAAAAGAAGGTAGTACTCTTAGTTTCCAGACTAGCTGGACGTGGGATGCTTGCCCAAGATCGGTCATTTAGCTATGGCAAAATTTTGTGGCTTGACTATGAAGACGTGGACTCAAGTAATTTGGTTGTGTTAGTCAACTGTACAAAAGGAGTCCGTAAGATGACTGTCTTCGAAGATTACTTGTTGAAGGATTCATGCGGGCCAGAATCCTTCCGGAATGCTATTGAGACAAGTACCAACCTGATAACAACATTGAGGCCAAACATTCAAGGCCATGTTAATTTGAAGGCAGCCTCTTTATCACCTGTTAAAGCACCAATAAAGAAATATGTTGTGTAGTCCAGGCCTCAAGAAAAGAAGGTGACCAAAATGTCAGATTCTGAGTCATCGAGTTCAACAAAAGATGATGAGGCTCGATCTACACTAGGAGTAGAGCTTGCATCTGGTGTGTTGTCATCAGAACAAAATAAAATAAGACAGGACATCATCCATAGAAATCTTGTACGTAAGGGGCAAGTTTTTAACCTTCCGATAACCCATATCCATCGCCCCCCTCTGAATGAGAATACAGGATGTCGTCCTTTGGAGATCAGAGAACCACATAAGATGCACGTCCAAAACTTATAGTGGGACTAAAGGAGGCATTGGTAGATATTGGGGAGTATTTGCTTTATTGGAGGGGATTATACAACAATCATGTTTCTATGGTTGATGGTTGTCTGGACTAGATGTATGGAGGGTTATCAATGTGTGCTCTGTATAGATTATTAGTACGCCATTTGTATATATGTGTTTAACTTCTTGATTTAGTGTTTATGTGTACACAATCAAATGAAAATTTTAATACATGCTTCAACGTTACTACTGGAGTGTTGTCCCTATTTTGGCACCCAAAAATTTAGCACTGCCTATGCCTTAATAATTGTCATATATGTTTTGGGTATATTCTTTTATGTCTAATGTCATGTAAACTAATAGTTATTAGTATGCTTTCTACTTCTAATTTTCATGTGTTGTCATGAACATATACATTTGGTATTATATCCTAATGATCTTTACTAAGGATTAATTGCAATGTATTGTATTCAATAATATGTAAATATCAATTTCTCAAATAGCATATACACCTCTCTTGGAAAGTTTAACCATTGTAAACCTCTGCATTTTACATCTCACGAAAATGGAATCCCTGTTTGTTAATGCTTTCCTCAAATAATTAATTTGTATCAAATGAATGCGTGGTAAACCCCAACCTAAATTTGTAAACATTGCAAAAATAAATCTCATACATTTATATTTTCTCCAATAAATAGCATGTTCTCTAGGTATAGAGATGCATCAGATTAATAAATCAATAAATTCACCATGTTTGGTTGATCATGTGATACTGGTGTACGTCCGATTTCACAACAGGCTAAAATTGTGTGACTACAAAGGGAATCTAAAAGTGGAATGCACGATCCTTCCACGTCTAAACACGAACGTGTTTTGTGTTATATGGAGTTTTGCATTTGGGCTTGTATGTGTATTTGTATGGAGTAGAGAATTCCTTCTCGACATTTTGATATAGCTCTTTCAATATCGAAGGTATTGGGGACTAGCAAAATCAAAGTATGCAAATTGTTTTGTTCTTTTATCTCAATCTAGGCCTTAAAGACAGATGCCACAAGTAGATCGACTTGCGCATCTACAAACTCTTCATGGAGCCAAGATAATGATGGCTGCCATTTCAGCTTCATATTCCTCATTAGCGGTGACTTTCGAACCCATACAGGAGCATTTTTGGTTTGGATGCTTCATAAATGATATATTGTTGGTTGTCAAGGGTATCTCACCTAATGGGTGCATATCTCATTTTGAGGTTCTTGATAACAATAGAATGCAGCCTCATGCTTTTGATTGCAGCTACTTTTAGCATATGCGGAATGCACCAGTCAGAGTGATTGCAAAAATGGGAAAGAAGTGGTTGCTAGATCCTTATCCTTCTATTGCTCATATGTGTGATATGATGTGGTTGTATGCAAAAGAACCTGTTGCAAGACTACTATGGGATCTGAGGGGTTGGTTCTGGACATATTCCTTGGGGGAACATATCATAAAGGTTCCCTTTTACAGTATTCAGCAAAGCTAAGAAGGTCATTACTAAGGTCTATGAATGTAATGGCGCCAGCAGCACAAAAACATTGGACTAACTAGGGTGTTTCAACGTTGTAGTTGAAAACATATTGGAGATGGATATGGTCTTTCAAGGGGCCTTCTAAATTTATTCTTTTTAGATGGCTATTAGTGCATGTTGCATTACCAGTTGGCCAGACGTTAAAAGGGAATGTAGCACATAATCTCAGGCAATGTGGATTTTGCTATGCAACGCCGGAGACTACTAAGCATGCCCTCTAGTCTTGTCCCTTGGATCAGCAAGTATAGAATAAAGTTCATTCTTTATTCCTAACAATCAATGTTGGTTGCTTGTTCTCATGGGGAGCAACGGTGTGGGGAATATTACACTCCAGCCTGATGTTGTATGAGGCAAATGATATACAAGAGGCCATGGCGGCATATAACAGAAGATTGATATCAGTTAGTCCGTTTAAGCAACCTCGAAAGCAGATGTGATCTGTCTAGATCTGGAAAACTGTGACAACGATAACATTATGGGTATTATGGAAATGTAGATGCAATCGACTTTACGATGCCGCAAAGCTTGGCATTCCAGAGGTATTGCTTGAGATATGGGAAACATTGTTGACAGTAGTTCGTGGGCAGTATGATAACATGTCTGGTTCTCCAGAAAATATTCATAAAAGAAGGATGAAGCTTCTTCACTTATGGAGGAAGGTGCCTCTCTTTGTAATGACAAACCAAAGACCTCAATGGAATTATCATCTTCCATGGACCCTTTCTTGATATAAAACCAACATGTTAATGTATCGTTTAAGGCTCAATACCCTATATAAGTTGTTTTTGTATGTACAAGTTTAGGTGTACATACATTACGTTGTAAGCCTACGGGCACATAACTTTTACTTGTACTTTCTCGATGTTTTAATACTATAGAAAAAAATCTTTGAAGGAAAAAAAAAAGTATACGCAATAAAATACAATTATGGAGAGAAGGAGAGCACTTTATTTAAAATCCTTCCAGCATTAAGAAAATGCCTAGGAGTAGACAAAATACACGAAAGTTTTTGAAACCCTCCAACATTAGGTAACACACAAGGTCGGAGGATGCAAGGCAATGCCTTGTAACATTATTCGCCGTTACCACTACTACTTCTTACTTCTTGTAGTAGTGGAAGGGGTTAGACACGGGTTTGGCCAAGAAAGTGGGGTCATTGAGGAGCCTTTCCATGACATGAGATGGAAGGGCTACACATATCTCTATATCCCCAACACCCAGGCCCGAGGAGCCTTCGTGGCCCCCGAAAAGAACCATCTCTCCATCGCCCGGGACTTTGGCCGATCGGACAGCCGCGGGACGGCCCCACCCGAATTCAACTTGGTACACAGGGAACCTCGGGGAGCTCGCAGCGCCCGCCATCTGGAACTCAGCCCAGTCCTTGCGTGCGTCTGCGGAGCTGTTCCCGTGGAGCTCGAGCCAATGAATGTTGGCCACGAGGGAGTCGGGTGTACACATGAGGACAGCCTCGTGGATACGTCGGGCCGTGTGGCCGAGGCCCTCGGCCAGGACATCGGTCGCACGCGCATCGGATGAGGTGTTATCCAGGACATTACCGAAGTAGGAAGGGGGCAATGGCGGCTCCATCTTGGCCCTAAGGTTGGCCATCACCATGAACCTTACCTTGGTGTCTGGAGGAGATAGCCTAGCCTGGGTCAATTGTCGCCAGAAGTGGGCACACAAGACCTCGTAGGTAGTGTAGCTCCCTCCTGCCTCTGCTTTCAGCTTCTTGATCGATGATGCGGGCAGAACAAACATGCATTGAATTAGCCCCGTCTCCATCGGTGGCGGCTTCGGAAGTTTTACATGATCACTGCCACCATTCTCCATGAATCGATCGTGATTCCTCTGCAGCTTTGCCGTGTATCGCTTCGCTACATCTTTGGACGGAGGCCCAGTGAGTGCTAGCCTCTCTCTCTCGTGAATCGGGGGCATCGTCGTGCCGACATTGCCCCTTGCACACTCCCCCCATGCCACCATGAAATCCCACAACGACTTCCCGTCCGCCACAACGTGGCTATGCGATAGTCCTAATGATATCCCCCCGTTCGAAAACCGGGTCACCTGCTTAATCTCACATTTAATCATGTCAAATCCATTTGGTTTATGAGATCTAAAATTCACATTCAATCATGTCAATCAAATAGATTTGGTTTATGAGATGGAAAATTCACATTCAATCATGTCAAATACATTTGGTTTATGAGGTCTAAAATTCACATTCAATCATGTCAATCAAATACATTTGGTTTATGAGATCTCATGATGCTATAAATAATATTGACATTATTAGATGTCATTTCACGTGTGTACCTGGATGGAGAGTAGAGGGCTCGTGTAGAGGCAATCCCCAGTGTGATCCACTGGTCGGCAAAGGCTCTCGTAGAGGGGCATCATCGGGAAGCCTTCTCGGTTAATCTCGCTCATTTGAAAGTCAACCGAGGCCTCCACGAATTCGACACCCACATCATTGCAATCAATGATAAGACGGCCTTGGGGATCTAGGGCTAAACGTCCCGCCCATGGGTAGTAGTGGACGAGCATGGCCGAGAGGCTCGTCTTCAATGTCTCGGTGGCATCGTGGCAACCGGTGGTGGTGATAATGTTGGGGTAGAAGAGGATTCTCTTGTTGTAATGTACCTCTCGCCAATGTATGTCAAGTGACGAAAGGAATAGGTGGCGTTTTGTGGAAGGCGAGGCCGGGATGATTGTTGTGGACTTTTCGATCACAATAGGAGGAGGAGGACAAGAACTCATGTTGGGCTCAAGGTGACATGGAACATTACATT
The DNA here is from genome assembly GCF_043228905.1 of Azolla caroliniana. NCBI lineage: Eukaryota > Viridiplantae > Streptophyta > Polypodiopsida > Salviniales > Salviniaceae > Azolla > Azolla caroliniana. The sequence continues at coordinate 3,044,555 of NW_028230451.1, read as the reverse complement.
AGGGAATTAAACATGAGGTTATGATCACATTGTCTCATGTTGACCCTTTTTAGATTCTCAAAAGCATGGACTGATTTGTACTAGGAGGTGTGTAAATAACTTAAATTCCCCCATGGGAAGGTGTAGCATAGATTCTCAAAAGCATGGACTGATTTGTACTAGGAGTTGTATAGATAACTTAAATTCCCCCACGGGAAGGCCGCATGCTACACATGGTCCACACTTCAAGTTCATGCCTCCAATCTTTTCATCAAGTTCCATGCCTCCAATCTTTTCATCTAAAAATCGAAGGGAACTAATGTCTCATCTAAAAAGGTAGAGACTCCAAGCTCTAAAGCTCTTGAGGTTGACAATTTAAAGCTATCATTTTGGAGTGTTGTCGTGATGTGGCATGCCGAGCATGAGAAACACGGGTGAACGGGGTAGAGACTCAAAGCTCTAAAGCTCTTGAGGTTGACGATTTAATGCTATCATTTTGGAGTGTTGTGATGTGGCATGCCAAACATGAGATTTGCGGGTGAAGAAGGGCAAAGGACTAGTGTGAAGGTGTGGGAGAAAACGTGAGAGAGAAAACATGTGACATGTGAGAAAAAGGGCAAAGGAGAAAGAGAGAGAGTTAAGATATTATTTATACATATGAAAATATAAAAATATTATTAGAATCATTAAATTGTTGTAAGAGGTGCAAAGTTCGATTCTAGAATAGTTGCCTTTGATGATATTCTTTTCGCACTTTAAATATTGAGAACTGGATGTTTGTAATTCAATGCAAATAAGGCGCCCCTCCCCTTGATTTTCCTATAAAAGGAGGAAGGGTTCATTTTTGGAGTTTTTTTTCCCATAAAAATATCCTCCATTGGTATTATAATTAAAATGGCCAGAGTCACTATACAAAATAGTACATTATCACAATGAATATTGCATATCCCTCTATTTACAAGATGAGTACAGAATGCTTGGCCTTTTCAATGGCTTCTACACCATTGCAAATGTTGAAATCCCAAAATAATAAAAATTGTTATCGCATTCAGAGACACTCCTTGAAGCTTCAGTTTTTGATGCAATTTGCTAGCATCATATGGCATTCCATATCTCACATAATCCATACTAAGGGCATTGGACGACTGCTCATTTTGCTTAGCCAATCCATTAGATCCTTCTTCGTCATTCAGGATGAATCATTGAAGCCATATTCCTGAAGTAAGGTTCATTTAAAAGTGACCCAATCCGGGCTTCCTTCTTATATATCTAAGAAGTGAGAATGGAGGTTTGAAGCTACAACCCTAGCAAAACTTGACAACTCACTGTCACGGACACACCAAGTACGGACTAAGACGGAGCACGGATGATGAGGCTACAATGGAGCGATGACGGAATGACACAAGAGCATAAAGATAGAGATGAAGATTAAGGAGACAAGATTGGGCGAAATGAGAATACTAGTTTGATATGTCCATGACTGGCGTTGTTCACCTTGAATTCCTTCAAGGTGAACTCAACTATTTATACTAAGTGTCATGCATACTTGTTGCACGCATGTGATACAATAAAGCATGTAGGCAATAGGTACGCATGCATGTGCCAAGTGTTAATAATACAAGGGAGAAATTATGCACATGATGCTAGCTAAAACCTACAATGAGGAAGTATATACATGATTATATGCTAGATGTGTGGTTAACACATAACACACGATTATAACATGGTCATGCAAGAGTCGAATCTTGACATTATCCCCCCTTCAACGATGCCTTCCCAGATCGTTTGTCGGCTTAAGGGGATATTGTTAATGAAAATCTTAGATCACCTCCAAAGTATTTTGTAAATCCTAGACAAGGAGTAACCTTTCCACAAGACGAGGTATTTTACACCAACGGGCATGAGCGACCATGTGTGGTCCTCGTCTAGAACTGGAACACAAATATCAACGGGTGTGAGCAACCATGTGCGGTCCTCACGGGGAGCATGAACACCAAGGGGCATGAGTAACCATGTGAGGTCCTTGCCGGGAACTGGAACGGTCCTCGCTGAGAGTTGGAACACAAACACCAACAGGCGTGAGCAACCATGTTGTCCTCACCGAGAAATGGAACACGAACGGGATTAATCGACCATGTGTTGTCCTCACCAGGAATTGGAACATGAACAACAATGAGCATGAGCGACCATGTCGGTCCTCACCGGGATCTAGAACACGAACAATAGTTGGAGTGAGCGACGGTGTGTGGTCCTCACCGGAGACTAGAACACGAACGGAAGTGAGCGACCATGCGGCCCTCACCGGGAACATGAACACGAACGGGAGTGAGCGGTCATGTGCGGCCCTCACCGGGAACAGGAACACGAACGGGTGTGAGCAACCATGCGGCCCTCACTCGAACACGAACACCAACGGGAGTGAGTGACCATGTGCGGTCCTCACTTGAGACTAGAACATGAACGGGAGTGAGTGACCATGTGCGGTCCTCACCTGAGACTAGAACATGAACGGGAGTAAGCGAGCATGCAGCCCTCACCGGGAACAAGAACACGAACAAGAGTGAGAGACCATGCGGCCCTCATCGGAAACTCGAACAGGAACATGCATGAGTGAACAAACGGCCCTCACTAGGAACTCGAACATGAACACCAATGGGAGTGAGCGACCATGTGCGGTCCTCACCGGACACTGGAACACGAACGGGAGTGAGTGACCATGTGGCCCTCACACAGAACTCGAACACGAACGGGCGTGAGCGACCATGCGTCCCTCACCAAGAACTTGAACACGAACACCAACAGGAGTGAGCGGCCTTGTGCGGACCTCACTGGGAACTGGAACACGAACACCAACGGGAGTGAGAACTAGAACACGAACACCAACGGGAATGAGCGGCCTTGTGCGGCCCTCACCGGGAACTGGAACACGAACACGAACGGGAAAGAAACTAAAAAATAGAGACAATGATGAGGAGAAACTAAAAGGCAATGAAAATGATGAGAAGAAACTAGGAGATAGAAATGGCGAGGAAGATAGGAAATGAAGCGATGTTGATGATGGTACGGTGACGATGGTAACTCTAGAAGCAAGGTCGATGATGGAGACGGGTGATGCTTCTAGTTGGAAGGTGAACAAATTGTCACGGACACACCAAGTACGGACTAAGACGGAGCACGGATGATGAGGCTACGACAGAGCGATGACGGAATGACACAAGAGCATAAAGATAGAGATGAAGATTAAGGAGACAAGATTGGGCGAAATGAGAATACTAGATTGATATGTCCATGACTGGCGTTGTTCACCTTGAATTCCTTCAAGGTGAACTCAACTATTTATACTAAGTGCCATGCATACTTGTTGCACGCATGTGATACAATAGAGCATGTAGGCAATAGGTACGCATGCATGTGCCAAGTGTTAATAATACAAGGGAGAAATTATGCACATGATGCTAGCTAAAACCTACAATGAGGAAGTATATACATGATTATATGCTAGATGTGTGGTTAACACATAACACTCGATTATAACATGGTCATGTCAAGAGCCATAGGAATATCCATTGTTCACATTTCAGTTTTGTAGGTCTCAAGGTATTAGGTCATATCTTTCCCATCGAAGCAAACATTTGCATGCACAATCTTTTTAATGGCCTTGTTAAGGCATGTTGTGTTGTCTCTCTCATGAAGCGTGCATCCATCATCATGGTCATCACTCAAGCAAAATTGTTATTCAATTCACCAACCATCCTCCCTTACCCCTCTATTCACATCGAGTTCACCAAATTTATGTCACAAAGTTACACGCATGCGTACATTCAATTCACCAACCATCCTCCCCTACCCCTCTATTCACATCATGTTCACCAAATTTATGTCACAAAGTTACACGCATGCGTGTGAAATCCGAGCGGGACCACCTAGGAGTTGAATAAGAGAGGATGGAACATTAGGTGACTCAAAAGCTATTGAGAGTCAAATTCTCGTCAGACTCGAAGGCTCTTTAGAGTAAAAGGAAAGGCAGAGTTGAAGGTAAGTTAGAGTAGAAAGCTCATCAGACTCAAAGGATCGTTAGAGTCAAGGGCTCTACAAAGTCGAACGTAAGTCACAGTCGAAGGCTCGTCAAAGTTGAAGGCTCTACAGAGTTGAAGGGGATGTAGAGTCCAAGGTAGGTAGAGTTCAAGGTAATGTAAAGTCGGAGGTAAGGCAGATTCGACAGTAATGCATATTTAAAGGTAGGGCAAAGTCGAAGGAAATGGAGAGTCTAAAGAAAGGCAAAGTCGATGATAGGGCAAAGTTGAAGGAAATGTAGAGTCAAAGGTAAAACAACAAATTGAGCAACGATTAACGCTCGAGGTTAAGAATGAAACACATGACTAGCCCAAAGAACATAACATTACAAATGGATTTCATAATATTAAGTCCAGAAATGCTAGATTAAGAAAGAAAATCCCTATATGAAAAGCAAGGATTACTAGTTTTCAAGATAAAAGATTACAATGGTGGTAATTTTTCAGAAAATAACATAAGAACTAAGAGCCCTAAAATTTCATGAAAAAGAAGTAAACGGTGAAGACCAGTTCACAATCAGAGCGTCAAGGGGGATATCCTTGAGTTTCGGTGCAACGTCTCAACGATCGACGACCATGTCACCTCTTGTCATAATTGATGTCGCAGACCCTCTTGATTCACAACATTTGCTCTCTCCAGAATTCAACACTTTCACGCGTTCTTTTCTCTCCCCATAACTGTCATGAACATATACCAAAACTCCAAGACTTGTGATAAGGATTCAAACCCATGACCTCGTCAAAGATAATGTGTAGCTTCAACCACTAGGATACATCATATTACATTTATTAAATTGTAAATTCTTATATTAGATCATGAAGAAATATATCTAATAGTGTCAAACGTTACCACCGCATAGGCTAACGCATGATTACCAAGTGTCATGCTTGTATGAATGCCAAGTGGCATGCTTGCATGAATGACAAATCGCGAGCATGCGTGCCTATGAGGTGGCGAGCATGCATGTATCCAAAGCATGCTATATAAACATACTTTTGCCTACTCACACAGTACACTAATTCAAACATATTTATAATAAAAAAATTTACTTCCCATATAAATAAAAAGAAAAACGAAAATACATTTACATCTACTCTTGCACATTCACATTTCATTATTCACATCGACAAATACATATACATCCATGCAATTGAGCTCGCACACTTACCCACACACACAAATAAAATCACAACATATTCGGATATATAAATACTTACATAATTAATATTATATGCACATGAAAACAAACTTACACTCATACTAGAAATCTAAGTGGTTTGTACTCTTTGAGAAATATTGACATCATCAGGAACTCTATCATCGAGAGCTCGGCATTTCCATTGTCTCTAGTTCAAGTCCCCAATGGATTTCACATGCACGCATGTAACTTCATGACAACATAGATACATAAGTTATATATACCCAGTGTTGGGCAAAGTTTCTAGACCCTACCGGAATTTTTCCTGCTACTTATGATCCTAACTGGAAATTAAAAATTTTAACCGGCCACTTTCCTACGAGTAATAATGTTAACCGGAACATGTTAAAAAAAATAAATCGCACATAGCAAAAAAAAATTGCCACATCCAATTATATCAAACTAATGAAACATTTTAATCAAATTCAAGAGCTTTTATCACATTATGTTTTCTTAATGAACCATTTACCATCGTGATGGCCAAAGACTTGATTTTGAGGCTCGATATCGGATGCCATTGGCAGCCACACAAATATTTCAAGCTTCAATACTATTCATATCACGTTTACATCTAAGTTGTTTACAATGTACAGATACATTTCTAGGAAATTAGCCTCTCCTATCCAAGCAAAAAATCATGGCATTTGGTACTTTGGTTATTCATACTCAAAATTCGAATGTTTGAAAAGCTTTGCGATACATTTTGGATGCTAATTTTGAATATCTTCCAATGCTACAATTTGAAGTGGGGAAGTTGGTGATTCACCAACCGCCAATCAACTAGATTTTGAAAAACCAACTATAAGTGGCTTCCACATACATTCTCCACACACACACACACACACACACAATCAGTCAATCATTCTTGATGTTAGACCTTGACCTCAACACAACATTGATGCATGATGACTTTGAATTATCTCTATGTCTTGACCAATGGTGATTTCTGAATCCCACGCATATTTCGTGTTCTCTTACAAAACATTCTAAATCTAGTCTACCTTGGGTGGAGTCATCGTTGATAACCGTATCTTGAAGCTGTGTATGTGTGTGTGTGTGTGTGTGTGTGTGTGTGTGTGTGTCCATGTTGTGTCAATGGGTAGCTTAGGTAATAATAAAAAAGATATCTAACGAAGGGAGTGGTATCGAATCTTCGTCAATGCTGCGTTATACTACATATAGGGTAGTAAAATCTACACATCAAGAAACTCAACAATTTCCCTTACACGAATCCATCTGCATTATCATCACCATCACCTTCTTCTTCTTCTTCTTCTCCTTCTTCTCCTTCTTCATATCTAGGTTGTTATGCATATGTATATATGTACACAAAAGCCCGCCATAATCAACAACAGGGGAAGCCAAGTAAGACGGGGTTTTCTCTCTCTCTCTCTCTCTCTCTCTCTCTCTCTCTCTCTCTCTCTCTCTATGTTCTAATGTTTCTATACATAGACTAGTTATTAACTAAATTAACACTACACAAAAGCCCGCCATAATCAACAACAACGAAAGCCAAGTAAGACGGGGTTCTCTCTCTCTCTCTCTCTCTCTCTCTCTCTCTCTCTGTATGTTCTATTTTTTTTTTATACAGAGACTAGTTATTAACTAAATTAACACTAATTAATTAAATAATGCATCATACCCTACCTCCACCGTTGTTGTTCCTCCTCCACTGTTTTTTCTTCTTCATAACCAATTATAGAGGATTTGTCAGCATCAGTCAGGTCCCCAACGAATGTACAGATTGATGTCAATATTTGTAAACAATTGATAATATATGCGATTACTTGTGTATGGATTGTCAAGTCTCGACTTTCGAGTCATAAGGATTGGCAATTGAGAAGAGGTAATACAGACAAACATGAAAAGAGAGGGAAAACATGAAAAAGAGGGATTCGAGAGTGGAGCCAGAGGGGGAAAACAAACAAGGAAAACACAACGAAAGAGGGGGAAATAGGGAAAATTGTTTTTTTAAACATTTTTTTAAAAAAATGCATAAATAGCCGGTTACAAAAACATTAACCGGCTAGATTCCGGTTTTGGGGAAATTCTAACCGGAATCAGTTCCGACTTCCCCCCACCTTGACCGGCAAATGTCCCAACCCAACCGGAACGTTGACACTGTTCCTAGGACTTTGCCCAACACTGTATATACCCCGTGAATCCTATCACTCATTATACATACTTCACTAATTCAACTCCATATGAGCACACTTCATTTGTATTTACATGCTCCAACACACTTGATCATGAAATGTAGGATTACGTTTTCACACAAAGACCATGTGCTCCCAAGTGAACATACATACACAAATCAAGAAACAAAAGATCATCAAACGCACAACGACATGCCAACTCGCATTGCCCCAAAACCATGACCCTTCATAAAGGACATCATCTTCTTTGGTTCAAGTCCCTAGTGGTCCTGTTTAGCCTTTAAACAAACACATGTTAATTCCACGATGTAATTTACAAGCTTGTCCACTTCAACCCATTGTTGCTACAAACTTCATAAAGGAATATTTCAAATATCCTCCTTTCTAAAAGGCCCAAATTAGATCCAAATTTTCTCTAAAGTCTCACACCTAATAGTCTTATATTTGAGCTACCTGTTAGGACAATGCATCTTCGATTTTGAAAGGTTTAGGATTTAGGGTTTAGATCAATGCAAGCAACCCCTCTTGGAGAATATGAATAACAATTTTAATCATTTTTTAAAAAGCCAAACCTCCACTTTTTTCAAAATAAGCATGACAGGTGAAAGGCAACCTAAACCTAACCCACCCTAGGTGACAAGGGGAACTTTGATCAAAATTTAAAAGCAAAATCAATTTCATTACTTATTTTCCCTTGCCAAATGTAGCAATGGGCACGGTTTCGACTCAAACCGAACCGAACCGTTAAGCCATGGCTTAATGGTTTATTGGTTCAAAGATAAATAAACCGTTTGGTTTGGTTTCAAATATTATGATCCGGTTTGGTTTTAGTTCGGTTCGGTTTTGAATTTCATGGTTTAGCGGTTTAGCGGATTTTCAGTTTCGGTTCGGTTTGGTTTTGATTTTCACGGTTTAGCGGTTTCAGCTTATGTGGTTTGGTTTAAAGGTTTGGTTTGGTTTTGATTTATGATAAACCAATTTGGTTTGGTTCTAAAATTTTCATAAACGGTTCGGCTCTAAACGGTTCGGTTTAAATGGCTTCATAAAATTTAAACAATCTGGTTTGGTTTTTAATATAAATAAATGGTTTGGTTTGGTTTCAAGGCCAAGAAACCGAACCGTGCCCATTGCTAGCCAAATGATTAAGTTGCAAATGGAAATCAATGGTATCATGGATTGGTCATCCATGGGTTGTGAATTGTCAAAGTTGGGTTATTTATAGTCATGGGTGGACCATTCATGGGTATGGATTGTCATGGAATTCACGTGATCTTGGAGCTGGCAAAGTGAGTATTATGTGTGAATAAAAAATTTCAAGTTTTTTTCACTTGTAACTTGTAAGGAAGCGGGAACTTGCCCTTTTGTTTTGTGATTTTTGAATTATCACCATCCATCTCAACATCAGATGAGGCATCTATCGTCATAAAAACTCTAAGGGACACTTGTCAGTCATGTGACATGAATTTAAAACTTTAACTTTATCATTGGTGTCACTGTTAGGTCTTTTTGGTGTAAAGAGTGTCTCCCCTTTTCGGTAATGTAAATAATGATATGCATATTTAAGTGTATTGTGGAATGAGATCTCCCCATGGGGAGGGTTAAATTATATTATATACTTGCTTGTACACCTCGATGCACTCATTGAGCATTTTGAAAAGGGTTCACAAGGTGATGAGATTATCACCTCACTCTTAATCCTAGGTGTAGTGTTCCATGGCACCTAAGCCCAAAGTGGGTCGTTGTCCTCCTCCTCCGTCCATTGAGAAGTCCACCACCTTAACACCTGCCTCCCCTTCCTCGAAACGCCACTTGTTTCTCTCATCAATCGACATACATTGGCGAGACTTACACTACAACAAGAGACTCCTCTTCTATCCCAACATCACCACTACTACTAGCTACCACGATGCCATTGAGACCCTTAAGACAAGCCTCTCCGTTGTGCTTGTCCACTACTTTCCGTGGGCGGGACGTTTAGCCCTAGATTCCCACGGACGTCTCATCATCAATTGCAACGGTGCCGGTGTCGAACTCATCGAGGCCTCAATCGAGTCCCCAATGAGCGACATTAGCCAAGAAGGTTTCCCAATGATGCCAATCTATGACAATCTTTGTCAAGATGTTGATCACACAGGGGATCGCCTCTACACATGCCCTCTACTCTCCATCCAGGTACATACATAACTTAAACAAATGAGAATTTGTTGAGCACAGTGGATGAGGACCATCAAAAGGGTAATTGAATGTGTTTGGCTTGTTTGGAAGAAGTAGGTGACCCGGTTTATGGACGGCGGGATCTCATTGGGCATGTCATACAGCCACATCGTGGCGGACGGGAAGTCATTGTGGGATTTCATGGTCGCATGGGGGGAATGTGCAAGGGGTTGTCGTATAGGCGCTGCCACGCTGCCACCGATTCACGACAGAGAGAGGCTAGCACTTAATGGGCCTCCGTCCGAACACGAAGCGAATCGGTATAAGGCAAAGATGCAGAAGTGTCGTGCTGATAATCATCCCAAGGTGTTCGAGCAGCCCCCAAAGGCATTGATGCAATGCGTGTTTGTGCTGCCGGCATCGTCCATCAAGAAGTTGAAAGCCGAGGCCGGGGGAAGCTACACTACCTATGAGGTCTTGTGTGCCCACTTCTGGCAGCGAGTGACCGAGGCGAGGCAATCCTCTCGGGACACCAAGTTAAGGTTCATGGTGGTGGCCAACCTTAGGAGCAAGATGGACCCACCATTGCCCTCCTCCTACTTCGGCAATGTCATACACCTCTCGACTGCCTACGCACTCACGGGTGATCTCCTGGACGAGGAGCTCGGCCACACGGCCGAACGCATCCATGAGGCCGTCCTCGCGTGCACTCACGAGTCCCTCGTCTCGTGCTTGCACTGGCTCGAGTTACATGGGAATAGCTTCGAGGAGATACGCAATGACTCCACGGGATACGACATGATGGGTGTGGTGAGCTCTCCGAGGTTCCCCGTGTATGATGTCGAGTTCGGGTGGGGGCGTCCGGACGCAGTTAGGCCCGCCAAAGTTCGTGGCAATGGCGAGATGGTTCTTTTTGGGGGTAGGCTTGGTAACGATGCCAAAGCAGGAGCCGGGGACATAGAGATATGCATGGCTCTTCCATCTAATGCCATGGAAGGACTCCTTAGTGATCCCACTTTCTTGGCCAAACCGGTCTCTAACCCCTTCTATTACTACAACTAAAACTAGTGGTGCTAGTAATAGTAGTAAGTTGTGACTAGTAGTAGTAGTAGTTGTAAGTTGTAAGTAGTACTAGTAGTGAAGTTTTATGAGCATGTTCTCATGGTGTTTCAATAGTTAGAAAGTTGTTGAGGCTTTTGAAATCATTTTGGCTATACATTTAGGATCCAAGGATCTTTCTTGTACATTGTTCCTGGATTTTTAAAACTTGTAGTTATATATATCTTCTGGTTTCCTCGTTAAATTAACTTTTACTAAGATTTACAATAAAATGTCAAAAGGTTTTTCCAACGTTTGACCAAATGTTTTGATAGCTTTAAAGCATTTTCCATGACATGTAAAAATCCCTTTACCATCAAATAATATGCAAAAAAAAACTAAGATGTGGAAAGGCAAAGAAGGAAAAAGGTGTTTTAAGTCTCCAAAGAGACCAACATGACCTACAACACCGAAATAATATTCTAACTTGTAGTTTGCTCACTTGTAGAAATGAAAATTAAGAAATCTTGTTAGATTGAAAGAGAAGCTTACGGTCGTGGTGGGGAGGTTGGTTGCAAGATGTGTGGACACTCTTTGGAATCAATCCCTCATTGTTATTGGAATTGCGTAGAGACGATAATTTAGCATTTGGGGTAGAAGTCTCAAGATCATGGCAGCATGCGGTGTGAATGGGAGAGTTGTATGGGGGTCCTTACAACAGGGGCTGAAGTTAACAGGGGAAGGTTGGGCGGAACAATTAAAACCCCATGGTTATGGATTTATAGTGCAAGATGGCAATGTGTTTCAATGTGCTGGAGTTCGACCTGGCACAAACCCTGCATTTTTTTAGGAGATGTGGATGATGGTGGCTTGCTTATCGGTCTAGCACATTTAGACTAAGCATTCTAATATTGTTTTTCAACAACAAAAGCTCCCAAGCAATGAGGTGTTGTTAAACATCTGGTTCGAGCTGGTATCTTGGTTGCGACGACGGTACGACTCGAATCAAGGGGAATCGGATGAAGAAGAAAGAGCTTGGTCAAAGTTTCCACTAAAATGGGGCAATTCTCCTATGGTGGTCAAATCATCATCAGAGCCTAAATAGAACTACCAAGCACCCAGATGATTGTTTTCGCTAATGGCTTCCATTAGTCACCAGGAGCTGTACATATGTATAGTTGTGTTACAAGTTAATTACCATGTTAAAAGAGTTGATGGGATACTTTTGTTGTAAATGAGGGGGTGGGAACTATGATCACTTTGGTGAGAAGGCCAAAATGAGTTTTGCTAAAATTTGTTGGTCTTTGATGTACTTTGTTTGCTAACTAATGCGAAGTAGTGTTTTTTTGGACAAAAAAAAGAATGAAATCCTACATAGAGATAAAATATGAGGTGACGAGATTAATCACTATGACCAATCGTAAAGCCACCATGAAATGAATCATCTTGTATTTACCTTGATGGTCAACATATAGACAAAACCATCCCCCTCTAACTACAACCTGGCCTACCTCAAATTTAGAATCAATCAAGTGGACTCGACATAATAAGTTAAACATTGTGAGGGCATACCTATATGTATATATGAGGAAAATATAGTGGGCATAGATACGATGGGGGAAAAAATCAATGTGGCATTGTATTTTCATGCTCATCAATTTGGTTTCCAATGGCCAACTCGCATCCATTCATTTGGGGTAAGTACTTTTCAAAGGTACATGTTTTTATTTAAACTAAAATAAGTACACTCTATTTTGTTTGTGGCTTTTCAACCATTTATTTTCGTGAATTTCCTCACTTTTCACCATGTATGTTCATCTCATGCTCTATGTCTATAGTTCTTGCATCCATGTGAACAAATTTTGTCGTTGTTTATTGTCATGTCAAATTTCTCACCCCCCACTCCCACCCCAAAGGAGTAAAACTTTTGACATGCGAGTGGGTGGTAATAGTTAATTGACATTTCGCAATTTACCAACATTTGGAACAAAAATATAAATGATATATATCTCAAGACATCATCTCTTGGTAAAGTTCCAATCATCCATGTCTTTAACCTAGGAAGTATTTTGTTTGACCAATGTTGCCAACATGTTCAGAACATTTTTCATGTTCCTAATTAAGAAAGACAAACTATCACAAGTCACAACATTTCCTCCTCTCTCCAACATGTTCAATTTAACTTTTCAAATCCTTAGGAGCATTATATGTGACTAATTTCCATTCAATGCATTAGGTTCATGAATCTTCACCTATCACAACAAGGCATTTACAATGTGGGGTCTCAAACAAGGTGATCCATGTCTTTGTTGAGAGAAGAACCTTTTTGCCAAAAAGTTAAAATAGTCTTCATTATGATCTTGACTTTCTACTAGAATTTCTCAAATTTGGTAAACTTCATAATTGAAATGTGTTATTGATTTTTTATTATCAAACATAGGTTTTTAACATTAGGTGATTTTGTTTGACCTCATACAAAGAAAGGCATGTCTACATGTGAATTTTGCTCGAGTTGTGCACTAGTGTATAACAAGGGGCTATGTTGGTCATCAAGAAAGACCAAGTCAACGAATGACAACACTTAATACTTCTATGAAACCTTTTGAATACAAATAAGACATATAATTATCTCTTAATTAATGAAATATGGCAAGATCCTACTCTAAAGTTCTAACATATTTAGCTAAGGGAGAATATGATTCGATCTACGAAAAACTATAGAAATTTTGTTTATTAGTAAACTTACCACCCATGTACACGGTCACTAAAGGCATGTAGAAGCATGGAAATAGATAAATATACTTTTCTAGCTTCACTATTCTCTGCATGTGCATGTGCAAATGAAAGTTGATCCTCATGTCATATTGCTTTACGTGTAGATAATGCAAGTCATTATTCTTCTACATTGCAAACGCTAATAGATGACATTAAAAGTGAAGAAGAAAATACTTAGCTTCCTAGATTAGATCTTTTATCCTTTGTAATGGATTATAAAACTGTTCATGAAACAAAGACAAAAGAGTTATTAAATTTACATGTTGGAATAGAACCAGAAAATAGCCGAGAAAGGAGACCGCCAAATATGTCCCTTCTGGAGGCCGATGGGAAGCCTTGTTGGTGGAAGACCACCTTTTGTAGACAACACTTGTACATGGGTGTAGGGCCCAAATTTTGTCCTGACAAAATTTAATAGTAAGCTTATATGTATTTGTCTCGTAAATAAATAAAAGATAAGCCTCAACCCCTCACATGTACATAAGCAAAACGTAGCACACATACAAGGTGAGCATGATTGCATGATGACTTGTGCATAATGTGGATAAAAAGCTATGTGGGACTAGAAAAACACACCATGTCACATTTATCTTTAACCATATCTAAATGGAATGTAAATTGTGTACATGTGCATACTTAATGTAGTAAACCTTCCTAGATATAACGACACTTACAAGTTGCCATTGCTAGAAGTGATGACATTGAGGGACCATGGCAAGCAATCAAGAGAGACCGGCTCTGGTTTGCATGCTAATTTTCCAACAAGTGTGAAGCCGTCGGGGTTATCCAAGTGCCAGCAATAAGTTCCACCTTTCTCATCAGGAACACTTCTCGTGAAGAAAGAACCAAGTAGTGTGCCCCCTGGCACATCATACATCTTGGCATTCACACTTTTCTCTTTCCACTCAATGCCATCATAGATATACATTATGACACCTTGTCCATAAAACCCTTCAATTGGCCTTTGTGACTCCAAAACCAATGTTCTAGGCATGCTCGGGGGTACTAAATCTTGCTTCCAAAAATGAAATTCTGACGTGAATGGCACCTTTACTAATTTGTTGTCTATGGTTCGATTACAAGTTCCCCCATTTTGTAGAAGACCTCCTTGTGTGTTCACCCTAGCTATGTAAGATACCATGGATAGTGTCCCTTCAAATGTGTGGTTTGTTGCGAGTGCTAGAATGTCGGGTAGATCATAGGTTGTTTTGGGTTTTGCAATAGCTATTTGAGTTCCTACAAGCATTGTTGATATGTTGAGATTGCAATAACGTAATGTAGTGTATAGATCAAGTACTAACAATCATTCTACATCCACAAACATATACATTCATGATCACAATATTGTATGCATATGCAAAACTTATGGATATCAAAATCATACATTGGCATGAGATCAAACAACTGTAGGAAGATATGATTGAATAATGTAATCAAATGAATTTTCCTCCATTAAAGAAAATGTGAATACGTAGGTGCACCCAATCATTATCATTGGAGTCTAAGGCCTCTCTTTTGGGTAGAGGCTTAGGTGCATCCCGTATTATGTCTACTATTACTTTCGCCTATTGTATTGTATATGTGGCAAGCAACTTGAACTAGGCATTATGAGAATCATAGGATCTTCGTCTGAATGAAATGACTTGACACAAGGAGGTGCCTAGGCCTTTAGAAACCCATAAGCCCTAGAGGTCGTGTATGCACCATAGCTATCAAGACCTTGGATTGAGCATGTACAAAACCATCCACCCACTTATAAAAATGGATAAGCATTAAATATATAAGAGAGTCAAAATAAAGCAATAAAATTCAAACAATGTCCTACTTACTTACCGGTGACAAGACTAGATGGATGACCAGATTCGGCATGGTCTCCCTCATTATTGAGGATGGTCCAAGTGCCTGCGTTTCTCGGATCTAGTAAAGGGTGTTTCGCATGAGAGTATCTACCCACAATGTTATTGGTGTGCACGTCTAGTAGGTCTGTGGACATTGCAATGGCCACCCATTTGTTATTCGAGAAGCATCGGTAGTGCACATACCCATTCTCCGCCCTTGTCTTAATCAAGAGACTGCACATATGTAAGTTTAGTGTAAACAACATTTTTTGCATGATATATTCAACTTTGTGTCAAGTGTGGTTTAGTGGATTAAGGTTAGTTAAACACATGGGGCCCCTAATCACATGGAAAATAAGATCAAGCACACAATTAAGAGAATTGGAAAGAAAAAAGGACAAAAGAGCAAATAATTAGTCAATTGGTGTTTAATTGAGGCAATATACTCCACAATTTTTAAGCTTCTTAATTACATAGAAATTGATGCAATTTAGAAGTAAGTTTAAGCTCCTATACCTCACAATCAGGACAAGCTTGCTTTCTTAATTACAAGAAACATCATAATTAGTGAAACTCATTTCTTAGTTATGAGAAATTAATATAGATAAGATAGACATATATATGTACATATATAAAGATTTAATTCATGTACTTAATGTTAATTTGTGAGTGATTGAGAAATCCTGAAAAGAAGCAAGCATGTTTTTTTTTAAATACCTAAAATACCCTTTCAAGTTTTTGTTTTATGGGCCCCCTCAAAAACGTCCCTCAGGTTTTCATTATTTCTGAGGAATATACTTTCTACGATAGCAAGCTAGTTTTTGTGGGTTGCCCATGGGCATTAAATAGAAATAAGAAAAATATAGGGGCATGGCGGCAAAATAAAGGAAAATTGCTGGTGTATTTTTCTTTGTACCAATTTTCCCCACTACATACTATGGCACAATAACGTCAATGTATGTATGTTTATGGATAGATAGATAATTAAATTAATGAAACCTTGTTTTAAGCTATAATGCAATGCTTTAAACTTTGAAAGAACAAGCATGACTGACTCGGCTGTTTGTTTCTCATGAAATCTGTCTTTTTCCATTGTGTTTTCTATGGGGGTATGGATGGACAACATAATGTTTGCTTCTTATAAGATTTTGTGGAATCATGATATATGTATGAATACCTATTACCAAGAGGAGGAATCAAGACTGACGATGATAGATCAAGAGGAGGGAAATGTGATGCATCGGTGAAGGTTGAGAGGTGGATGAGAGAAGAGTTTACCAAGAAGAATAGGAAGAAGAAGAAAGATGAAGAAGATGATGGTGAAGCTAAGACCATGGCCATGGCTATGGTTATGGTTATGGATAGGGAGAAATATTTGAAAGAGAGAATTGGGGAGGGGGTTAAATAAGAAAATGGAACTTTGAACTATCGATGAGGTAATTTATTGTTAGAAAAGAACGTCCATGGAAGAGGATTGAGTTACATGTATGTAGCATGTGATGAAGTATATGGTATATGGTATATGGTATATGGTATGTGTATGTGTATGTGTATGTAGTAGCATATATGTGTAGGTGTATGTAGTGGTAATGTGCATGTATAGGCGTGTGTGGAGTTTAGGTTCCATGTACAATGTACATAGGGCTAAGGCAAATTGCTAAAAACAAATTGCCTTATATTCATATTTCTATTCATGTGAACCTCCCTCGCAACAACTTTGAGGTAGCTTAGATATTTTGTTTTAGGGAGAAACACTCGGACACCCATTTACTTTCTTTGATCCTTATCCGAATGCCCCTTGCATTTTCATAAGATACATTGTACTGTGGCAATTTGCAAATGAACTATTTGATCTCCGTTACCCTCAAAAGCATAGGATTCACCCTTTGGTATCCTCAATTGACAACCTAGGGATAATCTAATCAAGATTGAGCAACTTTCCAAAGATTACACGAATACCTCTTTGAGTATTGAATTCAGCTCTGCATCTATGTATGCTTGGATGCTTCCAAACCCAAAGGTAATATAATCTATGCCAAACAATGAGTTTTTTGCTTGTGTTTTCTATGTAATATAAATGTCAATTGCTAGTGAGTTCCCTTGTCACACCAAATCCACTAGGGAAAACATCCCTACCTCATGTCAAATTTCCAACTTTGCTTAACCTAAGGTTGCAAAACTCTAAACATAATCCTCACTTTTGTATTGTCTGAATATGTTCATATAGCCAACCATGGAATTCAAAATACATGCTTTCTAGAAATTGTTGATGATGATAGTAGATCATTCTAGTCCATACCAAAAGAATGATATAGATGTTCATTGGTGCATACTAAATGGAAAGTGCAAGTTAATAGCATTGTCACGGGGGACCCCCCATGATATGAACTACAATGGTGGAAAGAATTATTGTCCATTCTCTATGGAAGGAAGCATGAAGCTCACTCTAAACGACGTAGCGTCCTTTATCACACACGCCTTTCGATTTTTTAATAGTTGTAGCAATGCACAATATATATCTAGATCTTTGAACCTCCTTTAAACTATGGTGGTGAGATGACAAGTTTGATGTTTGTTGTGTTTCGTAATGTGTCAATGTAATTATGGAAGGAGGTAAAGGATAGATATGAAGCAAGTGGGTATAAATAGGATCCCAATTCCTCATTTGGATGTTGTGAGATGACCATCCTCAACACTTTACGTTGACAATATTCATCTTCCACATGTGTGGTGTAGGGAGACAATGTAGGATGTTGACTCTTGCTACTTGGCCTTAAGATAAGAATATGTTGGAACCATATGGATGTCCTCTGATGTGAATTTGAATTGGTTTGTTTCACACCATTTGGAGTTTCCTTGTGTGGTCTTATTTGGAAGTCAGGATCCACATAAAAATTAGTACCACATTTCTTTTGAAGTTTCTTTTACATTGATACCACATAAAAATTCATCCTCCCTTGAATCAAACCTTGTTCGTCAACCGCACATGTAAACATAAAACATTTGTGAAATACATATAGGTTACATGTGTGATATACATGTATGTGTGCATAATGAAGTTGGAATGCACAAAATAAACCTTTTACACATATTCGTAATGAACCTTGTTCTCCAAACCTATAGTGATGATCTACCATCAGGTCATTCAACCGCTATAGTAAATTATCTAATTTGCTTACAATACAACTCAAGACTGGCAAAAAATTCTACCCCTTACACCCATTGAAATTTTGGACTACAATTTGATCTCCTTTTATTATCTCATATAGTAGCCTCACCAAAAAAGACTTGACTTCCTCGTTAAATGAGGACTACCTTCACTTGGGTGCTTTCAAGTTCTATTCTATAACATTTACACAATCCTGGTACCGAACAAACTTGTTTTCTAGTAAATGTACTTCACAACATTCTAAATATTTTCACTCTGCATGAATTTTGTCATATGGTGTCTTTATTTCTTCTAAAGTGAAATAGGAGAAGGGATTCTAAAAAAATCAATTAGTTAGGACATCAAAATTTAAGGATAATCTTCATGGTTGCTTCTTTCCAATGAGAATTTGTAACCAATAGTGTGGTCAAAACACCCACACAGGGTTATAAAAAATGAATATTTGCCTTGCTTCTGTTCTAGCAAGCATAGTAGGTAAATAAGACATAATTGTGCAATAACAATAAGGAATTCAGAAAGATCTCATCCTAGTAAATAGTTTATTCGTGTCACAACAATCACCTTTTGGGATGTCATAGTCATTGAATGGAATCTCTTTGTAGTAAATTATGTTACTACATGCATGTGAGTTGAAGACTAGCCATCGTAACGTATATCTAGAATCTCTATTAGCAAAAAATGTTGATTGTGTGTAATGTTCAAGTTAGCCTTCACACTCATTGGTTGCTTAGATTGAAAATAGATGGATGGTCACTTTTCTCATCCTCTAGATCATCTCTGTTTTCTCTAATGGACCTATAGTTAGTTAAATCTTGATGGGTTTCAAGGTTCAAATGAGAGAGATAGGATGACGCATTGCATTATATGGTTGCCAACTGAATATATAATCAATCACACAAAAGAGGAGATAATATGAAATTAAACCCAAATTAAGACACATTGAAGATGAGATATGTTAGTTTCGTCCCCCCAAAAAGGAAGCACATGTTGCATTATGATATTGATATAATGAATAAAAATCAAAGAATTCCCAGATAAGGGTTAATTATTCGATCATATAAGCAAGTAGCCTTTTTACAAAATCAAAGGAATGTTGAATCTTCACATATACCTATTGCATGATCAATATGATTCTTCCATGACACATCCGTGACATTAAAGTAGTGATTTGAAAATATACACAAATAATGGTATTTTTTATAAAAATATTTAGTTATGCAATATTCTAGAAATGGCTATTGATTATCTCAATTATCAAAGGTGATATATCTTCATCACGAGTTTGAGAGACACTATAGATGACAAAATCAAGTGCCGCCACGAGTGAGAAATACTACATACCACAAAACTCACCAAAGAAATATTCCTCATAAGTTGTGCATTAGAATTGTACTATGTGTTTTTTTGTCGGAGTGGATGTCGGTCCAAAGAAGTACATAATTTATAGTAAAACAAAAAACCATTATTACTATCTATAAGTAAAGGACTCAAAGTGACAATATTTAGCAATGCAAAAGAGAGCATATGCTTGTGCAAATTCTAGGGTAGGACATATGCTCACTCATGTTAAGCAAAAGACCTACATCTAATGTGAAGTCAGTGTAATTTTTATTTAATAAACATGAGAAGGGCTAGATCATGAGAACTACATTGTAAAAACTAGTCTCCCATAAAAAAAAGATGTATTCCTACGTGTTTTCCAAAGAAAAAAAGTAAATAATACATGAATCAATGGAATGTAGATTACTCGATGCTAGCAAGACCAAATGTTGACATCACCAAGGTTACAAAAATATGGTTGCAAGGAAGAGTTATATTTTGTAATGCTTAAAGAGACTCATGAAAATATCGCTAAATTCTCACAAAATTCTCACAATATCCCTCAAGTTTTCACAAAATACTTTGCTTCTCTTATTATCCAACATGTATATAAAGAGTTTACGAGCTTTATGGCTCATACATACAAGTGAAAACATAATGTGATAAACCTCTCTCTCCTACTATAAAGTTTGTTTATGTAGTCACGGGTGTACATGTGTGTAACAACAAGGAATCACCTAGATTTACTCGAGTTGCATTATTTTATAAAACAATACTCGTAAAAGAAAAAGATGCATGAATAAGAAAATGAGCTTACATGACACAATATATAGGTGTCAAAGATGGACGTGTTTCAACATCTATCATAAATTATAATTTCGGAATCATTGTCTACAACGTAGAAAAAAAACTCATGATTTATCTCTATTTTTTTTATAATCACAAATGTTTTGCTCTTAAACCATAACACAAGTTCTATCTTTTTGCTCAATGGTCAATATTGCTCGTATATGCAAGTTCTCTACCCTTTCCCTAAATTCCTTTCGATATTATTTTATATCGTGATTCTCTTGTTCTTTCAAGCGCTTGCAGACCATAACTCTTGTTGTTTGTGTTTGAATAATTTCTACTATTCATTCATGACAACCAGTCCTTTTCAAGCTCTCGTAGACCACACCTCTTCTTGTTTGTGTTTGAATAACTTCTACTATTCATTCATGCTTGGGATGTAAAAGATTGGTGAAACATACCATACAAAAATTGGTAATTTACTTGTGAGTCGTGACTATATCTTTATACTTTTGCATATTATACTTAGTAAAAACGTATATTTCCATATATCAAGTAAATTCCTTCTCCATGATACTTTGCCCAAAAGTTTTTCATATGCAACTTTATGGCTTCCCATAAACTTGGCATGCCCACATTTGGATGATTAAACAATCAATTCACTTTCGAAAATTATAAATTATTCTACCAATCAAAGTTTTCTTTGACTTGTCCAAATTTGAACTTTTCCATAATTTCATGTAAGTTGCATGGGCCATGTAACTTGGTTCGTTTCTCTTATTTACGTTCAAAACCTACTTTCTTGAAAGAAAATAAAACTACTCAAATCATTATGACACTCAATGAATGTATTATGTATTATTATCAAAGGAGACACATATTCCTCATCCCTTCAAACATGATTGGTCAAGCTCAAATGTGGATTGTGGATTCATGCAATGATGCATTTTTTAAGAATACTTGTCATCCTATCTCAAAGTAGAATATGAAATGAATAAAAAATACACCACTTCCATTGCATTTAAAAAATTGATGCATCTCATCAATAAAATATAGATATAAATTTAGTTGATGATGAGTTGCATGCTTTGGATCACACTTATAGAAAATGCTATATGTGAATGAGTCATATTTATTTGCCTAAGTTGTTAATACGCTCTTATTGATGAGTAATGGATATAAGATCTAGAACCATACAATTCCTATGTTCTTATAGAATTATCTAGAGATTGAAACTTTTTCTTCACCCAAGGAAGCACAATTGGCCTCGAAGATTGACCAACATTTGTCAATGTGGAATTTGAGAATATATCGAAAGTAGGAAACCATCTACCAAAGTGAATTTTTAATAGATATCACGGTCTCATATGTTGACCAACATTTGCCAATATGGAGCGTGATAGTATCTCGAAAGTAGGAAACTCATCTAGTTGCCCAATATTATGCAAATTGAACTAATAAATAGAAAAGACTTACAATCACTACAAAAATCATTCAAGTTACTTCGGTCAACATTCTCAAAGTACATGTGACTAAACAATCTCAAATCATCGTATTGCTATTTGATTACTTGGCTACAATATCATGCAACTAAATTGACATAACACACTTTGAATGCGGGAGGGGGGAGGGGGAGAGATAGATAGATTATATAATTGTTTTTGGAGGTCAAATATGACCTATGAGACAAAAAATATTACATTTCATGTGATACGTGTGAAAGTGAGTAGCGACTCTTGATGTTGTCTTTTTTTTTGGCTCTTCACAAGCATAATCTTTGTTTTAGAGCTATTGACACTTAATTTAGTATGCAAGCAAATTTTTTCTAATGCCTTCATAAGCTTTTGCGCATCTCCTAATGTATTTGCAAAAAGCACTACATCATCCGTATATAGCAAAAGCATAATGACAACATTCCCAATTGCAACTTCTTTAACACCTTCATTTTGCAAACTTGGCAACCATTTCTTCCAATTCATCAATGCATAGACCATAGACCAAATAAAGTTGGTGAGAGTGGGCATCCTTGTTTAACACCAATAGTGCTATTGAAAATATCAGAAAGTTTATTGCTCATACGCACACACCATATAACCTTCTCATATATTTGGAAGATTGCAAGCATATATTCACTTGGCACCTCGAGTTCTTCCATTCGCCTCCAAAGATGCTCAAGAGGTACCATATCAAAAGCTTTCTTAAAGTCCACGAAGCAACAATATAAACCTTTACCTCCAAGGTGACTTTCCTCCATTAATACTTGAAGGTTGACAAGGTGATCAATGGTGCTATGGTGTTTTTGAAAGCCAACTTATCCATAAGCTCTCTTACCATTTTTTTTAGCCCATGCACTTATCTTTGATTCCATTATACATCCAAATAGTTTTGCCATTAGTGAGTCAACCATGATGGTTTGATAGTTGTTTACACTATTTACATCTCCTCCTTTATGTAAAGGTTTGATCCAATTTGTAATCCAATCGTATGGCATACCATGTTGCAAGGCATGATTAAACATATCACTTATCCATGCATGTGCTTCATTTCCCGTCCATTTGAGCATTTCAACCTTTATACATTGAAGATTGTTTGCCTTTCGAGAGGTCAATTTCTTAAGTCCTATGGCATATATATTCGATTATAAAGAAGGGAAACCTATGTGGAAGAGAACTATAACACATCATATTTCTGACAAGAGATAGCTCATATAGATTCTTACAATGCATAGACAAGTCAAGAAGCGTTTAGTTATCATAACTCTCAACACGTTTCCCCTTTAGATTTCCCCAAAATTTAGCACATGCACGTGCTTTCTCTTGTGTTTGGAGAATTGTTGAGTAACTTCCCATATTCTTCTCTTTCTTTGAATAAGCCTTTTGTATTCATGCAAATGCTTTTGATAATTTTCTTTATCCTTAACTACATCCAAAATCATAAGGCGCTTTCGAGCTTCATGACATTCTTTATTGAACCATTTTTTCTTTGAACTACATTTCGTGATGCATTTGAAAGAGAGAGAGAGAGAGAGAGAGAGAGAGAGAGAGAGAGAGAGAGAGAATCATACAAGAAAAGGTCAGGATTGAGACCTCCAATAATAAATTTATCCTCTATTTTTTAACTACCCACTTAATAAGTTTCACACGAGAGATTTCCACCTCAATTGGATATCCAAAGTGATGACAAATCATACCACAATGCTCTATACTTTCTAACCACCCAAAATCTAATAGACCTTGGTACCTAAAGCTCTAAAGTTTGTTGTGAGTTAGTCACGGTAGTGTTTTATTTTGTAATGAAAGGCATTACATTAGTTATAAAATAAAGTAAAAAAGAGAGCATGTAGTTTAATTGGTAAGGTGGTTAAATAGAGACTAGAAGGTTATGTGTTCAAACCCTACATTCCTCAATGGTAACTAGTAAATTAAGGAAAATATGGTGTAATAGAGAGGTTTTAAAGTCAAACGCTTGACCCCAAGGCCCAAGATTAGTCATCTAAGAACTTACCACTAGGGTAAGCTAACACATTTATCCCAAGGCCCAAGATTCGTCGTCTAAGAACTTACCACTAGGGCAAGCTAGAGAGGTGGTGTTAAAGTAGGATTCTTTATCCCAAGGCCCAAGATTTGTCGTCTAAGAACTTACCACTAGGGTAAGCTAGAGAGTTGTTCAAGTCGGACGCTTGACCCCAAGGCTCCAGATTAGTCGTCTAAGAACTTACCACTAGGGCAAGCTAGAGAGGTGTCAAAATCGGACACTTGACCCAAGACCCAAGATTAGTCGTCTATGAACTTACCACTAGAGTAAGCAAGAGAGAGAGTAAGCTAGAGTTAATATATTTAATGCTAATGTGAGTGTATAAAAGATAGTTGTTGCTAACATTGAACCTCTCCAAGTTATCAACTAAATCAAGTTGGCTATCATATAGGTAATACACTATATTGATTTTCATATGTATGATTCTTTAGGCTTGGTTCATGGAAAGTCCAAAATGTCTTAACATATGTGTGCTTGATGTAAATACTCATTATTATAGAAATTAATTCAAATAAGAACATAATTGCATATTTACATACATGTATCCTCTAACTACCTTGCATTGCCATTATTAACCATGAATATTATGGGATTGATGCATTGATATGGTGAATGGTTATCGACATAACATTGCTATGGCAAATGATCTTACACTCACATACTGAGATGATATTTGTCTATTGGGTTATGATCCAATGTGCCTAGACAAGAATGTTGGTTTTCCTCATTGTTTTGGAAGTTATCCTCAACATTCCAATGTCACACACATCGGTGAAATGGTTGTTTCACGTTCAAAGACCTAGAATTCATATATAAACTTATGTGAGAAGAGAACATGTCCCAATAAATTGATGGCCAAGTTTATCATTAACTTGGGAATTCAAATTTGAGGAAATTCTGTCTCATGACAAATTATGAATAACTTTCTTCAAAGTTTAGATGATAGAAATCAAAAGCTAATGTAAGGAACACTAACAATAGAAGAGAAAACATTAAGGTGGAAAACTAATGCCTCGAGAGAAACACTAGGTTTAATGACATTTCTATGATGCATGTGTTGTTTGTTATAAGAGTAGATATTAGATCGACATAGAGGGGTGGGGCTCAATGACAGATGATCAAAAAATTATTATGGTTCTAGGCTTAGGGGGAGCTAAGGAAGTGATAGTTTTAGATTTTGACATTTTCCTTTGGAATCTAATATTCGTGATCTATTACGACCAAGTTTGCAAACAGATCAAGAATACAAGATCCCTAAAACCTAAACATCCTCCCAAACCACACACTCCTTTGTCTTACTTTAGGCCTAAAAACACATTTCTTACCCTAAATTAAGTGCATTATACATATTGAAACGAAACAATTCTTCTTTATAATCTATCTGAAATGTAGAATGGGCAATCAAAATCAGTGTGATACTTGTTCAAAGTTTAACTGAATAAATACATTACATAGCATTGAGCTTATAGAAAAGCTCGAAGATGCCCCAAACTTCTCGTCATTTCTCCCTATGTCCTTGTTAATACCCCAAGTGCCTTGCTTCAACCTCCCCGAAAGGCCAATTCATATCAACGATTTTGAGTAACAATGTGGTTCAATCAATTGTGAGTTTTTTCTCAATGGGTCTCGCGCCACAATGGAGTAGATTGATTTTTGAGCAATGATATGGTCCATCCATCCATCACCATTTTTTATCAATGGGTCTTGCATTATAGTTGAGCAGATCGATATTGTGAAATGCACATAAGAGATCAAAACCAATCTACTTAATCAATTTATAGTTGATACAACGGGACCCATTTGGGTTGGCTTGGCTAAAAAGGGTGTGCTAAAAGGGTGGTTCAACTTGGGTACGTGCATCCTAAAAAGGGTGAGCTAAAAGGGTGGCACAAAGGAGCACATGCACACCACATTTCCCCCCTGCGAGAAACAAGAGATTGAGGGGCATGAACAATGTTAAGTAATTAGGTAATTAACTAAGGTTAATTAGAGACTAATTATATGGTTACGTTAAGCAGCAGAAGTGTTGAGCGGCAAGCTCAACCGGAGCCGGATCGGCTGAATAAGTCGGAGCCGGTAAGCGAGACGGATCGAGCGAAGCGGATCGGTATGACGGTGAGCAACCGAACCGGCAAGCAGTGGAGGCCGGGTGCAATCCGTAACCGGCAGTCCAATCGGAAGCCTAGAATAGGATAGACTACTAGGTATCTATAGTCTCGTAGTAAGTGTCAGATGCTCGTGTGAGCATTGAAGTACATGGTACTTCTGTCAGTCCCAAGAGGACTTGTATAAATAGTGCTACTTAGCACAATGTGTAGTACAGAGTCTCGATATAATTTTGAAATTGTGTTCTGCTCTGTCTGTCTGTCTGTCTGTCTGTCTGTCTGTCTCTCTCTCTCTGTTGTTCTCTGTTTTACGCTTCCGCAAACACTTACGTTTACATGGTATCAGAGCGTGAGGGTTGAGAACCTCTGCTGCAGACATTTACTCTTGAGAAGAAAACCCTAACAGGTCGAAAACAGACACAGTAGAAGACATGGATAGAGGCATGGCTACGTCGCTCCCGGTGGAAAAGCTCAACAGGAGCAACTACGCATCCTGGTCTTACAAGATGCACCAGTACCTGCTTGGACACGGGTACTGGAGTTATGTCGAAGGAGCGAATGATGCGGCGCCAGACTCGGCACACAAGGACTTCCCGGTATGGGAATAGGCGGCAAGCAGGGTGATGTACTGCTTCGCATCCAGTGTCGGCGATCAGCTGCTCAGCCACATCCGTGACGCCAAGACACCGAAGGATGCTTGGGGGAACCTGAAAAAGGTTTTCGCCGCAAGCACCACTGCCTGGAAGCTGCAACTCAGACAGGAGTTGAGCAATGTTCGACAGAAGAACATGTCCGTGGCAGACTACACGGGCCGGATAAAGGAGATTTGCGACTCACTCGCCTCTATCAATGTTACCGTAGAGGAAGACGAGATGGTGCAGGTATGTCTCGGAGGCCTGGCGTCCAAGTTCGGAGCGTTCCGGACTGCGGTGTGTACAAGGGAGAATACCCCCTCATTCTTCGACTTACAGTCGATGCTCCTTGTAGAGGAGAACCACGCCGGTGCATCTACCAGTGCATCCCCGGATAGCCGAATGTTGTACATGGGAACGGATCGGCACTATGGGCGTGGTGGAAGAGGTGGGTCGGCACGCAATGGAGGCAGCCGGCAAGAGCAGGAACGGAGGCACTATGAGTGTGTCGACAGCAGTTCCGGGACTTCCACAAGCAGGGGGAGTCAAGGCGGTGCCGGAGGCCGGCAAGACAAATCCGCTACGGAATGCTGGTACTGTGGCAAAAAAGGCCACAGGGAAAGCGAGTGCTGGAGAAAGCGTACCGATTCGGACAAATCTGGATCCGGCAAGACCGGTAAGGATGGCCGGCAAAACTCGCACTACGCAAACGGATCAGGAGGATCCGGAACCGGAAAGGCCGGTAAGGGGCCAGCCTTGGTGATGAATCACAAGGCAAACTCAATGAAGAAGACCACTTCCAAAACGGAGGAAGTGTGGTATGTTGATTCCGGCGCGTCAAACCACATGACGAGCCACAAAGAGTGGTTCTCCTTTCTGGAGAAACCGGATCAACCAGGAGTAGTCGAAACCGGAGACGACACTCACCCAATTGTGCACATCGGAGAAGTCCCTCTAAGCCACGTCGGACAGAAAGGGAAGTTGATGAACGTATTACACGTTCCGACAATCACGAAGAACCTGGTGTCCGTCGGTCAGATTGTCGACCAGGGGATGCAGGTGCGGTTTACGCACCTCGGGTGCTTCATTGAGGATGAGGGCGAAGTCATTGCGCAAGGGCGCAGAGACGGGAGGATGTTGTCGTGACTCTTGAGTAGGAAGCAGAGAGAGAGAGCGATGGCGATAGAGATAACGATAACGATAGAGATGGCGAGAGCGGTAGAGATAACGATAGTGATAGAAAGAGAGTGAAAGAGGGAGAGAGTGCGAGAGAGAGAAAAGTATAAGTGAGAGATAAGAAATGGGAATGCGATTATATTATGAGAAAGAAGATTACAAGGAGTAGGCTAAGGGCTAAAGACTGGTGTTGAACCGAATGAGTTGTGATGAGTGTATGGACTCTTATTTATAGGCCCTTATGGAGTATTCTAGAATGTTCTAGAATATTTTAGATATTTATGAATAATAATAATAATAAATATAATCATGAAATATTCAAGAACATTCTAGAATAATCTAGAATGTTCTAAATATCTCGTAATAACTAAACATATAATTATTATGATTACATCTCACATATGTTATTACAATGGTTAAAGTACAATATGTAAACCAAGAGGTTATGGGTTCGATTCCTGGTTCGCCAAGATGAATGTCATGAAGACATACATGGAAGACCGGGTGAAGACGCATATGAGGAGGAAGATCAAGACGAAATGTCACATCATTGATCTTACCACTTATGACATATGGGCCAAAACGTTGATAATCCAATTTGTAGCAAGGTCGGGTCGTTTTAATGCTACCTTGTAAGAGCCATACACGATCGCCTACTTGAAATGTAGTCGATGAATCACGCCGATGACGGTCAACAATCTTCTTTTGAGTGTTTTGGGCTTCACATAAATGATGCAAAAGCATATCCTGAACTTCTTGGAGTCGAGTGAGCCGATCTTCAGCAGCTGGGTTTTTTGGGAGTTCAGGATGTTCAAGCATCGTCCAACGAGGATGGTACCCAATGTTTGCAAAAAATGGGGAATATCCAGTAGAAGAATGCTCGGAGTTGTTATAAGCAAATTCTGCCAAAGGTAGTAAATCCACCCAATCATCTTGTTGATAGTTGACAAAACAACGTAGATATTGCTCGACTGTTTGGTTGGTGCGCTCACTCTGCCCATTAGTCTCTGGATGGTAGCCGGAAGAGAGTTTACAAGAAGTATGTAAGAGTCTGAACATGTGCCGCCAAAATTTCGAGATGAATTGGGGACCCCGATCACTGATAATATCATCCGGAAGACCATGATGGCGAAACACCTCCCGCATGAGTAAATCAGCTGTCTCTTGACTAGTAATGGTCTTTGTGCATGGAAGGAAATGTGCCATCTTCGTAAAACGATCGACAACAGTGAGAATCGAATCAAATCCCTTGGAAGGTGGAAGATCCGTAATAAAGTCCAAGGAAATAGATTTCCATGGGCTCTCCGGAATAGGCATTGGCTGTAATAAGCCATATGGATGATGTCGAGGCTTTTTTGATCGGCAACATGTATCACAACTACGAACATAATCCGTAACAAAATGGCGAAGCCGTGGCCACCAATATCGGCGAGAAATCAACTCAAAAGTCTTGTGGATGCCGAAGTGTCCCGCCATTGGTGTGTCATGACATTGTTGCATGACTTTGAGTCGAGAAGGACCGTCAGGCACATACAAGAGAGTTTGTCGAAAAAGTAACCCATCATGCCAACTAAACTGGGTGTAGTCTAGACGAGGATTTTGAGTTTGGGAGCTAGATGCACGATTTGGGATAATATGGCTCAAAACCTCTTGGGCGAACGCATCAGTCGCAATCTGCTCACGAATGGAATCAAGAAGCCTTGAATCTCCCAGTGTGTTGATGGTATGCATTGCCATTATTCGTAGACGATCAGGACCTAAGAGGATTTGCTTTTGGCTTTCAAATGCGGCCTCTCCAGGTTGAAGTTCCATATACGAACGTCTAGATAAAGCATCTGCTTTTCCTTGTTGCATCCCAGGGCGATATAGAATTACAAAATCGAAACGAGTTAAGAACTGCGCCCAACGAGCTTGTCGTCGATTCAAGACTCGAGCACTTTGAAAGTATGTTAGATTTTTATGATCATTGTAGACAATAATCTGCTCAGAAGAACCCTCCAGAAAATGACGCCATTGTTGAAAAGAATCCACAATGGCAAGAAGCTCTTTGTCGTGAATCTCATAGTTGATTTCTGCGGCTTCAAATTTTCGTGAGTGAAAAGCCACCGGGTGCAGTTCACCATCATCACCAATTTGGGATAGTACACTTCCGAGTGCGAAATCCGATGCATCAGCTTCAAGTATAAAGCGCCTCATTGGATCGACATGGATTAAGATTGGTGCGGATGTAAATGCTTGCTTTAAACCCTCAAATGCAGAGTTCGCATCTATACTCCATACAAATGATCGATTCTTGTGCGTCAGTTGAGTGAGGGGCAACACAATTTTTGAATAGTCTTTGATGAACTTGCGATAAAAGTTTGCGAACCCCAAAAAACATTGCACATCTCGCACGGACTGTGGTGTTTGCCAATCCAAAATTGTTTGAACCTTTGATGGATCCATAGAGATGCCATTTGAAGAGACTATGTACCCCAAAAACTCCACTTGACGTTGGTCGAAACTACACTTCTCCAATTTTGCATAGAGACCATACTCTCGTAGCCGTTGCAAAACTTGGCGAACATGTATATCATGTTCTTCTTGAGTTTTTGAGTAGATCAAGATATCATCCAGGTAAACAATGATGAAGATATCGAGGAAGTCTCGAAAAATATCATTCGCCATATGTTGGAAGACTGCTGGTGCATTCGTGAGGCCAAAAGGCATCACTGTGTACTCAAAATGACCATAGCGAGTGCGGAACGCCGTCTTCCATTCATCCCCAGGACGAATTCGAACAAGGTTGTAGGCACCTCGAAGATCTAACTTCGTGAAATACTTTGCTTCACTGAGGCGTTCTAGAAGGCTTGAGATCAATGGGAGAGCATATCGGTTTCTAACGGTCACTTTATTCAAGCCTCGATAATCCACGACCATACGAAGCGTACCATCTTTCTTCTTAACGAAAAAGATGGGTGCACCAGCAGGAGATTTTGAATGTTGGATAAAACCATTTGCCAAGTTCTCATTGATATATTCTCGAAGAACCTCTAACTCCGTGGGCGAAAGATTATAAATTGGTCCCCATGGAGGCTCTTTTCCTGGCTGCAAATCAATTGGGCAATCATATGGTCGATGCTCTGGTAGTCTATTAGCCTTCACCTTATCGAACACATCGGAGAATTCTATGTACTTCTTTGGTAGTTGGACCCCCAATTCTTGTGAGCTAGATGAGGGAGTTGCTAAAACCGCAAATACCATCATGTCTTCCTTTCTTCCATCCTCTCGTAATTGATGTATAGAGATTGTTGAAATTGTGGGGGATCCTAGATCCTTAGTTGGAGCTTCAAGAGACTTGGATTGTACGGTGACCTCTTCAATAGTTCTTTTTCTCCAATCAATGGTTGGGTTATGTAACTCAAACCAAGGAAGACCAAGAACTAGAGAGTGCTCCGGACTACTAATGATGTTAAATGAGATGACACTAGCCAAATTACCTAGGACTACACGAATTGGTTCAGACTCTTCGACTATATCTCCTGATGCTATAGGGCGACCATCGATGACTCCTACAGCTACTGGGTTTGGGAGTTTTTTCAAGATGATGTTTTGAGTCAATGCAAACTCGCGATCCATGAAACAAGAATTGGCTCCGGAATCTAGGAGGGCAGAGGCTAGGGCGCGATGACCTGTAGATGTGCTAAGCTCGACTTGTGCAGAAAAAACTCTACTAACTTGATTTGATGAAATGGAACCACAACTAGGTACTGACTCTACATAACTAGGATGGTCCAACCAAATGGCTCCTATTTTGGCCGGACTTATTCGTTTAACACATCCTCTAATTGGCTCAAGACATCAAATCTATTCTCATGGCATGGGCTAGTAGGCTTAGTACTTAAGTTATTAGAAGTGATAGTAGAACTTGATGTAGGGTTGTCATGTGCACTTACTTGGTAAACTTGACGCCTGGGATTATGTGGACAATTCACAGCTATATGTCCTGGACCACCACAGTAGAGGCATAGGCGATGCGCCCGACGTCGTTGTTTCTCAGCATCTGATAAGGGCCCTTGACGTTGTGTCGACTCTATTTCCATCGGAGTGGGACCATCCCTCGTAACGGGTCTAGAACCTTGTGGCGGTGTGGCGACTATAGAAGCGTATGTCTGTTCCGGTTGGCGGCGTAACATTTGTTGACGTTCAGAACGTCGCTCAAATAGGCGATTATCACATCGCACAGCTCGGCTAATAGCTTCAGTAAGAGACTTTGGATCTTCATGGAAAGTAAGAAGAAGATCTTTGACATCGTTACGCAAACCCTGACGGAATTGATCCATTAAGGCTGCCTCATCCCAAGGGATGTCGCATGCCAAGAGACGGAAATCTGCGGCATAAGCTGAAGCGGGACGATCTCCTTGTCGGAGTCTTCGAATCTTGTTTATTGCAGTCCTAGTGCTATCCGTATCTCCAAAACTAGCTTGAAACTCCTTAACGAATGCCTCGAAATCCTCCAGTAATGGTGATTTCTTCTCAAGAAGTGGTGCAAACCATGCTAACGCTGTACCGCTTAGCAAGGTTCCTATTAATCCCACACGGGCAACATCAGTTGGATACCGATTGGGATGTAACTGAATCACCAAACGAACTTGATTCAGGAAACCTCGAAAGAGAGATCTGGTACCATCAAACTTGGCAGGGAGGCTAATCTTTGGTTCCCTTGGGGAGTTTTGAACCCCCGCCGCTTGTTCTCGTAATGTTAATATAGTAGCCTCAAGTTGATGAACCCGTTGTGATAACTCCTCATATTGATGAGCTTTCTCAGTACTGACTTGTTGAAGATCCCCGAGTAGCCTTTGATTTTCTTGCTCTAATGCCACAAACTTAGTGGTGAGCATATCGAGCTCCGAAAGGACACGCATATACTCTTGCTTGCTGACCGACTCCATAACCGCGGGGGAAAAAGAAAGAAGGATAAAGAAGAAAGCTTGCTAGAGTTATTGGAGAAAGGGAAAAGAAATATTCGGTTCAAACTGTCGTGACTCTTGAGTAGGAAGCAGAGAGAGAGAGCGATGGCGATAGAGATAACGATAACGATAGAGATGGCGAGAGCGGTAGAGATAGCGATAGTGATAGAAAGAGAGTGAAAGAGGGAGAGAGTGCGAGAGAGAGAAAAGTATAAGTGAGAGATAAGAAATGGGAATGCGATTATATTATGAGAAAGAAGATTACAAGGAGTAGGCTAAGGGCTAAAGACTGGTGTTGAACCGAATGAGTTGTGATGAGTGTATGGACTCTTATTTATAGGCCCTTATGGAGTATTCTAGAATGTTCTAGAATATTTTAGATATTTATGAATAATAATAATAATAAATATAATCATGAAATATTCAAGAACATTCTAGAATAATCTAGAATGTTCTAAATATCTCGTAATAACTAAACATATAATTATTATGATTACATCTCACATATGTTATTACAATGGTTAAAGTACAATATGTAAACCAAGAGGTTATGGGTTCGATTCCTGGTTCGCCAAGATGAATGTCATGATAAGCCAAGATGTATGTCTTCATGACAGATGTTTATCATCGACACCAATGATGTTGGCACCGCTCTGTTCGCGAAACGACAGAAGGTCGAGTCGGACATCGACCTGTGGCACAAGCGGATAGGCCACGTCAACTACCGGAGGCTTCAAGATCTGCAAACGAAACAAGTCGTTTTCGGTTTGCCGAAGTTCAGCGGCCGGAGAGCCGAAATTTGTGAAGCCTGTCAACTTGGGAAGCAACACCGGCTTCCATTCCCCACCGAACGGAACCGGAGCCGTAACAAGCTCGATCTCATCCATTCAGATGTGTGGGGACCGGCACAAAGTGTAAGCCTTGGCGGGAGCCGATACTTCATCGACGACTATACTCGACATACTTGGATCTACCTCATTGAGCGGAAGAGCGAAGTCTTCGACTGTTTCCGGAGCCTCCAGAAGATGGTGGAACGGGAATCGGAGAGGAAGATCAAATGCCTTCGGTTGGATGGCGAAAAGGAATATTTTTCCGGCCAATTCACTAGTTATCTGCAGCAGAAGGGAATTCGGCGAGAGTTCAGCTGCTGATACACACCGGAGCAAAACGGTGTGGCCGAAAGAAAGAACCGGACACTCGTCGAAGCGGCAAGGACAATGCTGGAGGAGAAGAGCATGCCCCGGTTCTACTGGGCAGAGGCGGTCCAGACGGCCGTCTACATACAAAACCGCATTGGTGACAAGGTGTCAGCTCATGAGCTGTATTTCGGGCGCAAGCCGAACCTAAGACACCTTCGGATATTCGGCAGCATAGCGTATGTGCATGTGCCGAATCAGAAGCGGAGAAAGCTGGATGCAAAATCGGAAAAATGCATCCTAGTCGGCTATGCTCAAGAGCAAAAGGGGTATAAGTGCTATAACCCCCGGACGAAGGAAGTCCGAGTTAGCCGGGATGTCGAGTTCGATGAATCGGCATCTTGGTACTCCATACCGACTTCTGATCCCGACCCAATGCCGGAAGATCAGGGCAGTGAGCCTGAATCAGCCCTGGCAGAGGATGATGAAGCCAGGACTCAAGATGAGAGTCCGGAATCGTTACAGTTGAGTGGACCGAACGAGCGACTGAGTCGGTTGGACCGGTCGGATGAAGAGACGGCAAGTGGTGGAGACTTTGCCGTGCTCTCCCCGCGCAAGGAACCAAGGAAATGGTTCACGCGCAAAGAGAAGGGGAAGAGGAAGATGCCGGAATTCGAAACCGGCAACGATGAGTCGGATCGGTGCGTATCCGACTCCGGAAAGGAGAAAGGCGGATCTTCGGCAACGAAGACCGAACTGGCCAAGAAGGGCCTCAAATCAGGTGACGGTGCGTTGCGCCGATCAACCCGCCAGAAGGATCCCGTCATGCGGTACGGGTACAATGAATACATGGCGCATCATTATGCATACATGTCTAAGGTAACAGAAGTGCGTGAGCCGGAGAGCTACGCAGAAGCGGCAAAGGACGCAAATTGGCGTGCCGCTATGGACGAAGAAATGCGGGCACTCGATGCCAACAAAACATGGGACCTAGTTGATCCTCCCCGTCACTGTAAACCGATCGGATGCAAGTGGGTGTACAAGGTCAAGTACAACGCCGACGGTTCTGTTAACCGGTACAAAGCCCGGTTAGTGGCGAAGGGATACGCGCAGACCCACGGAATCGACTACGACGAGACCTTCGCTCCTGTGGCGAAGATGACGACGGTTCGTGTGGTACTGGCGGTTGCTGCGGCAAGGGGGTGGCATCTTCACCAGATGGATGTGAAGAACGCCTTCCTTCAAGGAGAGCTTGAAGAAGAAGTCTTTATGACTCAGCCCCCCGGATTTCAATCGGAGATGAACAAGTCGGCGGTATGCCGACTGAAGAAATCGCTTTACGGCTTGAAGCAAGCCCCCCGAGCTTGGAACGCAAAGATCACGCACCGGTTGCGTAAGCTGGGGTTTGCTGTCTCTAAGTCGGACTCTTCGTTGTTCATCCGGCAAGGCTCTGACGGTCCGGTATGCATACTCTTGTATGTGGATGATTTAGTCATCACCGGACCGGGTCTTCCCAAAATCAACCGCGTCAAGTCCCAGTTGTCGGACGCATTCGAAATGAAGGACCTGGGGGACCTTCATTATTTTCTAGGGATCGAAGTGATCCGGACCCCCGACGGCATATTGCTCTCACAACGACATTACGTGTTGAATATGTTGTATAAGTTCGGCATGACGGATTGCCGACCTGTCTCCACACCCCTAGACCGGAACCAGAAGCTCCGTCCCAACTCCGGACCGGCTTGCAATGAGCATCGGTTCCGATAGGTTGTCGGAAGCCTGATCTACTTAACCATCACCCGACCCGACATCAGCTATCCAGTCGGCATGGTAAGTCAGTTCATGCAGAATCCGACCGTGGAGCACCTTCAGTGCGCGCAAAGAATATTACGGTATGTCAGCGGCACTAAGGACCGGGGACTGCTATACCGGCGAGGTATACCCGAAGAGCTTGTCGGTTACACCGATGCTGACTGGGCCGGCGATGCGTCTGATCGCCGCTCCACTTCCGGATACATGTTTTCCATAGGTAGCGCGGCCGTTGCGTGGAGCAGCAAGAAGCAGCCCACAATGGTTTTGTCAAGCACTGAGGCTGAGTACCGGGCCGCTACCATTGCCACTTGTGAAGCCATCTGGCTTCGGTGATTGCTGCGAGACTTGCGGATCGAGGTGCCGACCTCGATCCCGATTTACTGCGATAACATGAGCAGCCTGCAGCTCGCCAGGAACCCTGTGTTCCATGCTCGCACAAAGCACATCGAGGTGCACTACCACTTCGTGCGTGAGCGGGTCCTGAGCGGTGAAGTTGACCTACGGTATGTTCATACGGATCGGCAAGCTGCCGACATCTTCACCAAGCCGCTCGGATCGGACAAGTTGCAGCACTTTACCGACATGCTTGGTATTCAGCATCTCGACGTGCCGCACTTGAGGGGGAGAAGCAAGGGCAAAGTCTCTACCGAAACGGGCAAAGGCCAAAAACCTGTTGAACTCGTCGGTAAGAGGAGAGCCGGAAGAAGAGGAGACAAGAAGATGAAAGAAGCCGAGTCGACGAAGGAAGTCGACACATCCGAACAGGTCGGAGCAAGCGGCTGTGTAGAAGAGTTGTGCACTCAGGAAGAGAAGTGCATGCTGAGTGGAGGTCACCACGACGGTACTGACCATGATGCGGAGTGGAATGGAGAATTCGATTTCGGTTCACCGGCTGAAGAAGCCGAGGGAAGCATGGAGAAGGCCAAGACTCAGAAGTGGTCCGATGTGGTGAGAGGCCTGAAGCCGGAAGTCAAATCGGAGTGTACCCATTCGGACAAGAGCTGGAACGAGTCGGAGACAGCTGACTCGGATCAACAGATGGACCCGGATGAGTCGGATCGAGTGAAGGCCAAGGGGACACGGACACAGCGGAAGTCGATGCCATCGTGGGAAAACCAACGGATCGGCAAGCGCCGGAGTCACAACAACGTGACTGCTGAGATGGGCCTATTGAGCAGACATGCCAACCGAGAGGGTCGAGGCGCGCAGAACCAAAGGGGTCGTGGCAAACGGGACCGGACCGGACAAGGAGCGCGAGCAAGGCGGAGTGACGCCAGGAGAAGTCAGTTGAAAGAACCGACTGCCACAGAGGTCGACACTACGACCCCACCTCAGGTTGAGCTTGAGGGGGAGTGTTGAGCGGCAAGCTCAACCGGAGCCGGATCGGCTGAATAAGTCGGAGCCGGTAAGCGAGACGGATCGGGTGAAACGGATCGGTATGACGGTGAGCAACCGAACCGGCAAGCAGTGGAGGCCGGGTGCAATCCGTAACCGGCAGTCCAATCGGAAGCCTAGAATAGGATAGACTACTAGGTATCTATAGTCTCGTAGTAAGTGTCAGATGCTCGTGTGAGCATTGAAGTACATGGTACTTCTGTCAGTCCCAAGAGGACTTGTATAAATAGTGCTACTTAGCACAGTGTGTAGTACAGAGTCTCGATATAATTTTGAAATTGTGTTCT
This sequence comes from Azolla caroliniana, assembly GCF_043228905.1. NCBI lineage: Eukaryota > Viridiplantae > Streptophyta > Polypodiopsida > Salviniales > Salviniaceae > Azolla > Azolla caroliniana. The sequence continues at coordinate 3,007,039 of NW_028230451.1, read as the reverse complement.
GCTCTCTCTGTCTGTCTATCTGTCTCTCTCTCTCTATGTGTGTTGTTCTCTGTTTTACGCTTCCGCAAACACTTACGTTTACAGGAAGATTAGTATGATATGCGCGTGAGAGTGTGTGAGAGGAAGAGCGAGAGAGAGAGGAAGTTACACTTGAACACAAAGATAAATGGGGGATGATTGACTATATTGAAAAGTGTCATCAACATACAAAAATACCCACAATGAGGTATATATACAACCCATGTGCAAAGGTGCACATGTGTGGGTAGAACATAGGTACTTATGTGTAAGTCCTACATTAAATGTACTAAGGAGTGGAGGATCTAGAATATCCCACTTAAGTACAAGGTCCTATTTAAAGGCTTAAGGTCAACACATTAACTAGATTCGATCTAGGTAACTACTAAGTTACATGTGTTGACTAACTAGATTAAACTAGTTGAGCTTGATATCTCAACACACCCCCTCAAGCTCAAGTGTGGGGCGTCCAACGTCCGGTCTAGCTTCCTTCGGATTCGTTGACATCGGTGCGGCTTGCGGCTTTCTTCGCGGTGTTGCGCGGCGTTGCACGACTTTCTTCGTGTTTTCGCGGCTTTGTTGCGTGGTTCTCCACGGCTTTGTTGCGCGGCGTTGCACGGCTTTCTTCGCGGCTTCGTTGCGCAGTTCTCTACGGCTTTGTTCTCCCCCTCAAGCCTGTGACGAAGGCTTGGATCCTCGGGCTCTTGTTCGGCCACTACCTTCATTGTGAGGGCATAGTGATGGGCCATATACTCGTTGTAGGCGTAACGAGTGACTTGGGTCTTCGCTCGTGATGAGCGGCGGAGTTTCTCATTTGTCGATGTGAGTGCCTTCTTAATTCCTGGTGTCCTCATGATGGGTACACCGAACTCATTGTCTAGTGAGCGAGCCGAATCATCCGAATCACGGTCGTCGGGGTGGACCTCGACTTCGTATTCGGGCATCTTACCTTTGCCTTTGTCCGATGTCGGACTTGGCCGCGATGTGTTTTCATCGCGTGGAGGCTCTTGTGGGCCAATTAGCTCGGTAGAGCTTGGATTGTCCTTCGGTGTAGGACTTGGCCGAGTTTCGTCGTCCGAGTTGGCGTTCAACTCTTCCTCGACCGGGTCGGATGGAGTCACATCGGGATTATACCAAGATGCCGATTCGTCGAAAACGACGTCGCGACTTATCCGCACCGCTCGGGTCGAAGGGTTGAAGCACTTGTACGCCTTTTTCGCAGACAAGTATCCTATGAGGATACATTCTTCCGACTTCGCGTCGGGCTTCTCTCGACTTTCGTTCGGGATGCGTACATTCGCAATGCTTCCGAACACCTTGAGGTGCGAGAGGATGGGCTTCCTTCCAACGAAGATCTCGTATGGAGTAAGCTCGTGCACGCTATTTGTGGTGCATCGATTCATGAGATAGACGGTCGTGGATGCCGCTTCCGCCCAATAGAAGTTCGGCATGTGCTTCTCACGCATCATGGCGCGTGCTACCTCGAGTATTTGCTGATTCTTTCTCTCGGCTACCCCGTTTTGTTGGGGAGTGTGTCGGCATGAGAATTCTCTACGAATGCCTTCACCTTGGAGGTAGGAGGTGAACTCGTCGGAGAAGTACTCCTTTCCTCCGTCCGATCGTAGGCATCGAATGTACCGGCCGGTTTCTTTCTCCACTTGGCTTTTGAGCCTTTGAAAGTGGGAGAGCACTTTGCTCTTCTTCTTCATCGGGTATATCCACGCATAGCGCGAGTGGTCGTCGATGAAGGTGACGTAGTAGCGGCATCCGCCGAGCGTCGGCGTTTGAGCTGATCCCCATACGTCCGAGTGGATTATGTCAAGGAGGCCTTTGCTTGCGGAGCTCTCCTTCGGGAATGGGGGTCGATGTTGTTTGCCGAGTTGGCATGCTTCGCACACTCGGTCGACTCGTTTCGATTCGAAGGCCGGAAGTCCGATTACGACTCCCTTTGATTGCATTCCGCGAAGCCATTGGAGGTTTACGTGGCCGATTTGCTTGTGCCACAACTCGATGTTTGTCTCGGTCTTGAGACCTTTGGCATACATGGCCGATTTTACCTCGTTCGAGTCGAGGATGAACAAGCGACCGTCTCTCCATCCCTTGGCTATGAGTCGGCTGTCTTTCTCGATGAAGCAACCTTCATTGTTGAAGCGGACTTGCATGCCTTGCTACACGATTTGGCCGACCGAGACCAAATTCTTTGTTATTGTGGGCACGTGCAAGACATTCTTGATGCAGGTTTGCTCGCCTTCTTTCCCGAATGAGACATCGCCGATGTGCCGAATGGGATGCGGAGTGTCGTCTCCGGTTTCTATGTAGCCGGGTCGATCCGGCATTCGCAAGTCGCAAAACCACTCTTGGTGCGACGTCATGTGGTGTGAGGCGCCAGAGTCTACGAACCACGTGTGTTCGGAGTTGGAGGTGCTTGCGGAGTTTGCGGGATCGGAGGCCATCTTAGAGTTCGCCCTATGCCTCATCACGAAGAGTCCGTCGTAGTCCGCGTATTCCGCGTTCACGGCGTAATTTGTGAGTTGTCAGCTTGTTGAGGCCGACTCGCTTCGTCTTTTTCAGCACTCCTCTTCGCGATGGCCGATTTTGCCGCAATAGTTGAACGTAGGTGGCTTCGTTCGCCGACCTTTTTCGGCGTGGAAGCTCCCCCTTCTTGTGAAGGTTCCTCGATGGCTTCCGTTTCTTTGCCGAAATTGTGAATTCCCTTCGTGGGATGGGTTGAATTGACCTCTTCCGCTTCGACCTCGTCTATGGGCACCATCCGTATCGGAGAAGAGCATTTGTCCTTCCGATGTGTTGGTCTTTGGTTGAACGTGGTTTTCTTCGACCAATAGCATTGATTGGAGGTTGAAGAACGAGGGAGGGGTATCTCTCGCCAAGATTGCCGTTCTCAACGGGTTGAATCGTTGTGCGAGGCCGCCCAAGCATACTTGCACCATCTCGTCCTCGTCGATGTTGACGTTGATGGAGCCAAGCGAGTCGCAAATGCTCTTGATCTTGGCGGTGTAGTCCGTCTCGGACATTTCTTTTTGTCGTATGTTGTTCAACTCTTGCCGGAGTTGAAGCTTGCGCGCGGATGTGTCTGCGACGAAAATCTTCTTGAGATTTTCCCACGCCTCTTTGGGCGTCTTGGCGTCACAAATGTGGCTAAGCATGTGGTCGTTTACACATGTTGCCAAGCAATACATTACCCGACTCGCGCCTTGCTCCCACGTTGGGTAGTTGGCGTGTGTGATTTCGGGTTTGTTTCCTTGTGCGCCGTCGATGTAGCTCCAATACCCTTGGCCGATAAGGTATTGATTCATCTTGTACTCCCAAGATGAATAGTTCCTTCGGTCTAGCTTTTCGCTAGGGAGTGAGCTTCCCATTTGTTTGTTCATGTTGATTGTTGTGTCTTCTGTTTTGTTTTTCTTCTCTTGGTCGTGTACACGTCCTTCGTAGCGGCACTACAGTAGTGGATAACGAATAGCCGGGATTTATCGTCGGCGTCTCGAACACACAATCACGAATAAGTGGTGGGCTTAGTGGATTTCCTAAAACACACGCTCTGATACCATGTTAAGTAATTAGGTAATTAACTAGGGTTAATTAGAGGCTAATTATATGGTTATGTTAAGCAGCGGAAGATTAGTATGATATGCGCGTGAGAGGGTGTGAGAGGAAGAGCGAGAGAGAGAGGAAGTTACACTTGAACACAAAGATAAATGGGGGATGATTGACTATATTGAAAAGTTTCATCAACATACAAAAATACCCACAATGAGGTATATATACAACCCATGTGCAAAGGTGCACATGTGTGGGTAGAACATAGGTACTTATGTGTAAGTCCTACATTAAATGTACTAAGGAGTGGAGGATCTAGAATATCCCACTTAAGTACAAGGTCCTATTTAAAGGCTTAAGGTCAACACATTAACTAGATTCAATCTAGGTAACTACTAAGTTACATGTGTTGACTAACTAGATTAAACTAGTTGAGCTTGATATCTCAACAAACAAGAATAGGACAGGTACATGAACAAGAACAAGAACAATGGCTTGTTGAAGGAGGGGGAGCATATGATGGCAGGTTTCAAATGGAAATCCATGGATGATTATAGTGTTAGGCGAGGGTTATGCCCATAGAGTGCTCGAAAAGGGTTGATTTATGCAGAGCCATCTCGTGTTTGAGGGTCTTGTTGAGGCGTTTGGTGAAGATGGTGTGGGGATGTAAACATCTATGGACACGTAGTTGAGTTGCAACGACGTTGAGGACATCCCCGTGGAACTGTTGGCCTTGATAGTTGGACAGGGCTAGTAATGGAAAACGAGCTATAAATCGGCGAATAGAGATCAATCACTCCTGTGGACTGAGGGCCACCTGGACTTTGTTGAGGTGGGGGAAAAGAGGGCTATCATGTGGGAGGGGGATCGAGGAAAGATCATATGGCGGCGAAGATCAATCGCTCTTGTGGACTGAGGGCCACCTGGACTTGGCTGAGGTGGGGGACAGGAGGGCTATCGTGTCAGAGGGGGATCAGGGAAAAGATCATTTGGCAAAGAAAGATCAATCACTCTTCTGGACTAAGGGCCACCTAGACTTGGCTGAGGTGGGGGACAGGAGGGCTATCGTGTAAGAGGGAGATAAGAGAAACTCATGGGACAAGAAGTTAGTGGGCAACCTAAGGTGAGGGGGAAGAGTTGGTGGGGCAAGGCATAAAAGTGGTGTGAGAAGGTGAGAGTGCCTAAGGTGAAGGTGTAGTGGGCTTGTGTGCTAGAGAGGTATAGATGACGATCGCAAAAAAGGACTTGGGTGGAGGAAGCGGTGGATATCGGGAGGCCTAACTAGTGAACTAAGGCGAAGGAGGTGCTAATAGAAGAGATACTACTACAAGAGACTAACAAGAGTGTCGGTGATGGTGGCGAGGGTGATGCTACCTACGAAGCGGAAGAGAGCGGATGCTTGGATGTGGGGGACTGGTACCCCGCATCTCCACCAATATGTGAAATGCACATAAGAGATCAAAACCAATCGACTTAGCTTCTTACTTCTTAATCAATTTATAGTTGATACAACAGAACCCATTTGGGTTGGTTTGGCTAAAAAGGGTGTGCTAAAAGGGTGGTTCAACTTGGGTACGTGCATCCTAAAAAGGGTGAGCTAAAAGGGTGGCACAAAGGAGCACATGCACACCACAATATAAACAACCATAAACATGGTCCATTTATCGTCATTTTTTTCTCAAGTGATCTCGTGCCACAATCAAGTAGATATGTGGTCGAGAAAATTCATCTCTTTGGTAACGACAACGAAGGTCCATCTCGGGAAATAAAGAAACGAGGAGGGGCATTTTGGGAAATAGGGATAAACGCAGGGGCATCGCAGGGAAATAAAGAAAAATGCAGGGATACCACGAGAGTTTTCTCTGCACATCGCCATCGCCATCGCCATGGCGGACGATGGCCACAATGACGTGCAGAAGATGACGATGGCCAAGATCCACTGCAAACATGGAAAACAGACCTACACCATCTCCATCTCTCTCGAATCCACCGTTCAAGAACTCAAAACGAACCTCCACTCTCTTACGAACGTACTTCCACGCTTTCAGAAGCTCATCTTCAAAGGTTAGTAATCTCCTTCACTGTACGAAGAACTTTTTATTTATTTATTACTGTCTCGAAATCTTCTTCAATGATTTGCATAATTCACTTTGAACACATATTCAACGGTGAGTTTCCATGATTTTTTCCCCTTCCCTTTCTTCTCTCCTGACTATGTGCTTTCTTTATCTAGGCTTTTACAATGTTTTTATATTCTTAGGGTCGCTGTGAATCATCATAATATATTGCTTGGTTGAAGAAAAACAATTCTTTTCTTGAAATCCTTTCAATTTATTTTCCTTTTCAACTTCTTACTTTCAGAAAATTCATAAAGAAACTTTCTTTTCTTTTTTCTCTGTGATATTTGGTAGACAAAATTCCGTTTGTGTATTTCCAGATCTTCGAAACTATTGAATAATCATGCATCAGTGCCTAGAAATGTCTGAATGCATTGCATCTCTCACTCTTGAACATACATTTTCATCCTCCCATGATCATTTCCTTAGGATTTGTGAAAGTAGTATACATTTTGTTGTTACAAGATTTTGTTGTTTCTCCTGATATTCTAAGCTGTTGAATCATCGTCCATCAGTGTCTGAATGCTTTGTATATTCAAAAGAAATTTCATCCTCTCAGGATCATTTCTCTGGTATTTGTGACAGAAATTTGCATTATATCTTTTTCCCTGATTTTCTAAGCTGTTGAATCATCGTCCATCAGTGTGCAGAAATTTCTGAATGATTTTTGTATTCCACAGAAAAATAAAATGCATTTTCATCCTCAGATGAGGATCATTTCTCTAGGATTTGTGACAGAATTTTGCATCGTATCTTTAATTCCCTGACCTTCTAATCTGTTGAATCTCATCCATCAGCTTATAGAAATGTCTGAATGTATTGTATATTCTACACAAATAATCCTCTCAGGATCACTCTCTAGGATTTGTGACAGAATTTTGCATTATGTTTTTACAATATATTATCTTTCCCCGAGTTTCATGTCATCATCTATCAGTGCATAAAATATCTCAATTCTTTATATGTATATCTCATTCTTTAATATATATTTCCACTCTGTCAGGATCATTTCTCTAGGATTGACAACAAAAAGTATGTATTATATTTTACAAGATTTCATTTTTTCCCCCAATCTTCTAAGTCGTCGCACTAGCATCCATCAGTATATTAAAAAGTCTCAATGTATTGTATATATTACATTCTCTCACAATGGTTTCTCTAGGGATTATGACAGAAGTATGCATTCTATCTTTAGAGTTCATAATCCATCAATGTATAAAAAAATCGCTTTGATTTTCCACCATGAACATAGAGTTCAACCTTCTCATGATCATATCTCTAGAATTTATTATAGAAGTTACAGTATATCTGAATCTTGATCTTATTCAAAATTTTCAAGTTTATTACTGACTTTATTGAATCACCAGCTGAATCATGACATGACTTCAAATCTTTCTTATTCAATATCGACTAAATACCATCAGAGAATACTGCTATAACTTCCATCCTGGTAACATTATACATATCATATGTTAAAGGAGTTTAGGAATATTAAACACTTTGACACGTTTATGTAATGGAGTATTTGGCATAGATCTACTGAAGATCAAAATTTAGCTCCTTATAGAGTAGCATTACTCTAGATTGGTCGTGAAAGTTAATTTAGCAAATGATTTCCTCTCGGTTGCTACTTCAACATGTCCCTGATATCCGCTTAGTAAGGTTGCTGGATTGTAGATACTGGAGCTACAGTGCATATGACACCCATGTAAATTTGGTTCACCTTGCCCTAACCTTTGACGGATAAAAACATCCCTTAGGATGGCTCCCATCAAGTTCCAAAGGCTGGAACCAAGGAACTTGAGTCACCTGATATGGGACATGTATTGAGGTGCAATATCATTATGTTGTTGAGGGGGGTGTTGAAGGCATTTGAAACTTACCAATTATTCTTTTGGTTTATTACGAGGCTCATTCTCTTTATTGTGTTGTGTCCCATTTCTTGATTCTCATGTAATTTCCAATATTCCGTTTAATAACGTAAAGTGCGCACAAAGGGCAATAAGATTGATTCACCTCACTCTTCTCTTCAAGAGGCCACAACATCCCCCTATGCGACTCTCATCAAGTTCCAATTGTTGTAACCAAGGGTTTTTAGTATGATTGCGTACACGTGTGGTGTGGAACAATACATTTGCATTTTATGGTATTTTAAGACCTATATTGAGGTACAATATCGTTATGCTCATGAATGAGTTCTTGTTGGTGAGATTTGCAACTCAAGTATTGTCCATCTGCAAACATTGCTAGGAAAATCTTCACCAAAGGTGTACAGGAGAATATATTGTTCATACAATTAGAGGCATCCAGGTGTATAGTTAAAGTTTTTGTTTGTTGGACCCAAGTTGGTTCTGAGGGGGTATTATAGGCATTTACAACTTAGAAATTATGCTCTTAGCTTATTACTATTGAAGTAGGTGGAGCCATGGCGGCTCAGCTGACAACTGAATGACGTAACAAAGGAGAACAAGGAAGAAGAGAGCCAGAGAAAGAAAGAAAGAAATATATATATATATATATATATATATATTAACATCTTTTAAGAGGCCAAAATGGCCAATATGACCAAACAAGAAATTACATCTTAAGTGTTGTCTCGTCTTTGATATGTAAGATTCTCCAGTTAGATATATTATAGCTTTTGTCTTCGAAATATCTCTAGCATAAGTTGATCCAGAATGGAGAGGTCTCCAAAGCAAGGGAAGCACCTGCGATGGTGGGAGATAATGGCCTCTATCTGTCGATGACGAGGGTGGTGAGGTCGTGGTCCGCGGGGCCGGGGCCGACATGCTCAACAAATTGCTATTGCCCGATCTATTGTAACCCGCTTGTTATGTCTTGTTCAGGAGCCCATTTGTGTGTCCTTTGATTGACTTGTAGCATTAATAGGAATGATATGGCTAAAGAAAGTTGTGATTGTTCTTGGTGGATAAGCTTGTGTGGCTGTACTATTGTCCTTCAACAACTTGTCCCTGTGTCTCTTGAGTTCTAGCAAGAAAAGGCCTAGGCACCATTGGTCCTCATATTCCATTACCTTGCGTAGTCGGCCAAAGCCTTGTTTAAAGAGGCAATGGTATCTCCCTCTCTTTTCATAAAAGACACTACAGTGGCATACATAGTTTTCTTCGGATTCCACTCCTTGATCTTTCTTCTAGGGGTATTTGTGTATATCTGCCCACCTCAATCCGTAACTGATGTGATGAAGTTCCCAGCTGCCCTATTACACTGTGCAGCTCATATGATAGGTGTATGTCCATATAAGGTGGCCTGATGATGAATCCATCCTCCAATGTGTGTAAAAAGTGGCTTGTAGTGGGCCGTCTTCGTACCAAGTGATACTTTGGGGCTGATCCATGTTACCTTGTTTTCCAAATTAATGATATCAGTTCTGATCCCTCTATTCGTTTCCACTTTGGTCATGTTTAGATGGGTAGAGTCCAAGCTATATTGGAATAATGAAAAGAGAGAGACACACAATATGAGCTATGCATTTGGCATATGTCTATAGTTCGCAAGTCATGATGAGGTGAAAGAACTAAGGGAGGTCCATTCATTACAAAGTCCTCACTCTGAAGACTGGGATATCCAAAGCTTGAACTCTTCCAAACCTATGTCCTATATCCAATAAGTTATGTAACTAAGGGTTACAAAATGCACCAATTCCGCTCGGCGACTCGGTCGGATGGATAATACCTGGCATGCTTGTGTGACAGCGTCTTCAAAGTGGTTGATCCCACAACTCCCTTGACACACCATCAAATGCCTTGCCCATTTGACCACGGTTGTCATGGGCCAAAGCCAAAAGCTAGACTGAATCCAAAAGGAGAGCAAGAAGAAAAGAAATTTATATTAAAAACAAGAGGAACAAGATTTACAAGGATGCACTGAAGGGTAGTGTTAAACCAGAATGGTTCTTACAAGAGAATGTCTTCTCTATATATAATACATCACTGTACTATGCATGGTTGTCACTTGTCTACCATGCATGTATGCTATTGGACAATCATGCATAACTAGGAGTATAGCAATAACTATAGCGGAAGAAGTTACAATACATGAATCTACGGAATACTAAATATGAAACATATCATATACGAATGACAGCCTATTAATTAAGGTTCTGATATGTACCGTGGAAGTCACAGGTCCAAGTCACCCCAAAACCTATGACATTTTGTAGTGTCATGACAATGGACGCATGTCAAATGGTACCTTTATCCATATTGTTTTATACATTCATTGGCAAATGGTGCCTTTATCCATGTCTATATATTTTACACATCCATTGGTCCTCTCTCACTCTCTATTCTTCTCTTCGTTCTCATATTCATGCTCTGGTCATGCCTATCCACCATTTTCTATCTGCAATCCTTGATTGACTCAGCCATGGTTCAGTCCTCGGTGATTGACGATTGATTGTCAGGCTGGTTATTGCTCAGTTATTGGCTATTGTCCACTGCTCGGTTCAGCAATTGGCTATCAACTGTTGGCCCTATTATTGCTCTGTGATCAGCTTGATCATCAGCCATCTCTTGGCACTCTTTTGTGAGTGGCTTTTTGTCTCATTCTTCACTCTCTTGAACTCATAGCTTGAATCATTGGTGATGATGTCTTCATTGCTAACAATGTAACATTTGCGGTGATTATGGTGGCAATATGGCCTTTGACAATGGCAAGCCCCATGACAGTAACATCATTGGCAGTATTGGGATATCAATTGTGCCAACATGGTTGAGCATAATTACCTATTGGCGGATCATTACCCTTTCAATGTGAGCAGAGATAATCTTCATACTATAAGTGCTAAGGAGGAGAGTATATTCTTGGTATAATGTGATGAGGTGAAACAGAAAAGAAATTGAGTCGTAGTTCTTCAGCAACCTCCGTGGTTGCTAATGTTATGATACAACCACCATCATTGTCGTTAGTGGTGGCTCATAAAAAAATATTGTGGCGTGCATCCTAATATGTGACCACCCAGTTTTGAAGGTGCCACCGTCCATGTTATTGTCTTCTGGTCCACAAATGTGGTTCGTCCCATGTGGTCTTTAGTTTATATAAATGACAAAAATGATCAGATAGAGAGCAACTGTTGATAATTAATAGTCAAGTGGACTTAAAAGTTCCAGATAAGAATAGTATGGAAAGAATTGAAGAAAGTTCACAAGGAATGGTAATCAAGAGGAGAAGGATAATCAAGACATAAGTGTAGAATGTAGAATTAAACATGGAGAGTTGAGAGAAATGCAAGCACTTGAGACTACACTATAGAGGAGCCTCTGTAAGATAACAAGTCCCTCTGGATGGGAAGAAGAGAACAAACCGAATCGGGTGGAGTAAGTGGGTAATTCGGCCGAGGCCAAAATTGAAAACCGAAAATCGAATAATCGATTTTATGACCGATTCGGGAGATATTTGTAAATAGCCTAAATGTGCCCCTTGTGGGCTATATATGTAAATAGCCAGAAAGTTGTATAAGTATAAATACAACTAGGGCAAACTTTATTGTGGCGTGTGAGTCATTATTGTTGTATAGTTACAGTGTGTAGTTGCCTCAGTAACTGAGAGTAAGAGAGAGAGTGAGAGTTAGCGTGTGAGTAACTCTACACCGTTCGTCTGACGAAGGAGAGCTCAAGGTTGTTGCCTTCGAGCTTCTCGTTGTACTCCTCCCAAATATAGTGATTCATTTTGGAGTTTGTGGACTCCACGTGGTTTTTCCCATTCGGGTTTTCTACGTTAAAATACCTGTGTCTCTGTGTTTTCTGTTTTGTTTGTACACTATCTTTCACTTTCTTTGCACCCGCATTCTCATACAAAGAAACCGGTCGTGACCGAATCGATTCTCAACAGCCTCCTCTGATCAATGTAAGAATCTTAACAATAAATTAAATAATCAAATTTGAAAAGAAACACAGAACACTGTAGTGACCTACTATATTCCACATATCCCAAGCAAACGAAATTCCTATAATTGATGGAACAAGAGGGAAGGCAAATTAAATTTACAGATTGAAGATACCATGCTATCACTCTACAGGATCAAGAAGCCAAAATATTTAAATATATTCGCCAATGAAACATTCTGAGGTGTTCCCATGACCAACAGTTTTTCTCCAGATTCCCCATGAGCCTTCTTATTCTCTAGGGCCTTCATGACATTGACATATTGTTAAAGGAGGATAATTTTTTTGCTTCACGATATGGAGTTGATGAATGCAGTTGATGCATCCTTTCCTATTAAACATGTTTATCTACATTTTCATCTGTGAATTCTAATATCAGATAAGATGTACTAGTTTATGATTCTATGTGTATCTATAAACTAATACATTGACCTATTTAACCTGGAGATTCTTTATATCCCTGCCATCAATTTAAGTTAGCTACACCATTCTGGGCTCTTCCCAAGGATCAGAATTATCTAAATTTTAAGTTCTTTAAATGTTCTATTTCATCTTGTGTTCTAGTTTATCAACTACCTTGCCATCTTGACATCTTATATTCAAGTTTGACTTCTATAGAATTACCAAGTCTTGTTGTGTTTGTAAATGTACATCAAATAGCTCATGAATATGTTTTTATGTAACTGTGACCATGGGAAATAACTAGTATTCTCTCTTATTGTCATATGGAGAAGAAACTTGTCCTATATTTTGGAAACTATGCCCAATTGCTGAAGTTGTCTTTAGCTTAAGGAATTTGGAAATTTCTTGTCATATCAATCTGCTCTTCTTATTAAAGGCTGTTGGGCCACTTGAGTATTGAATTCATAAGTGCAATCTCATTCTTCTTTCTGTGAATGGGTCATAGTGGGTTTAGATGGCATCAATGACACTCTCATTTGAAGGGAGTGGAGTCACATTTCCAAGGATAGTGATACATGGATACTTTTCTAAAGAAAGGGTGATACAAATAGTGATAGAATAACCAAGTATTTATGTTTTCCATATTAAAGGAAAAGTGCTGGATGCTAAAGTTCGTCTGCGGGATGCGGCATTAACCAATGACTCCAAAATAATGATGGTTGGGTCTGGAGGCGACCTTCAAAGTGTGAGTAAATAATGGAAAAAGAACATTGGTTTTATATGAGTTTCTTATAATTTATTAGTTCCTTTATTTACTTAGTGAAAGGCTTCTGCATTTCTGAGTTTACCTTTCACTCTCTATAAAAAGTAAATTATATCAGAAACTCATGCTGTTGTGTTTGTGTTCTTACAATTACTTCAAACGACTGTGGATATATGAAGATTCAGTCACCTACTCGTGGATATTGATGCCGTTAATATGACAGTATCTAGTCTTCTTGATTATGAAAGAATTGACAAATTTTAGACTGCTTGACATGGACTTTTATAGTGTAGATTTACGTGGCAACATATTTCTAGCTTTGTACATAATGGTTATTTATTCTAGAATTATACATATTGCGCTTTTATCTTCCCCTTGCTCACTCGTTCATTTGCTCGTTCATACACACATAAATGTTCATTTTAAGACTAGCAAGTGATTGTTTCTGCTACTTCTAGCTGATTGTCACTCATTGGCTACCAAATGTCATGCGCTTTACTCTTTTGTGATGCATCACAGTCATGCAAAAGGTCAATGCTATTGTGAATTTTATATCACCTTTGGTTCAAAATAAGGATGTACTCAAATTTTATGTCAAGAATCAAGATATTATATTAGAATACCAATTTCTTTCTGGAAAAATAAAACGAAATGCAAGACTCTGCATCTAAGAATCAAGTTACAATATTAGCCCAACATCCTCAAACTCAACTTGGTACTGCTGTCGTGGAAATCTGGCTGAAATGGATATTTCTTCAGGACTTTATGTTTGGTGTACCATTAATTTATTTGCCTCATTTCCCAGGGAGTATGCTCATTCTTTCTTTCATTTTTTGAAACTCGTAGAAAGTGAAAGAGTCAGAAACCAAGATCCAGCTTAGAACAGACCAGCAAGAACAGCTTGATATTTCAGTAAAGCATAATCTCAGTAGTGGATTCAAGGCAGCTCAAATGGTATCATCTAGCAACATTTGGAAAGCGACAGGAATAATATCCTTGCAAGACAGGAATCTAAAGGTAAGTGGATCATAACATGATCTGGAGGTATACTTTATTCATCTTCTTGGAAACTTATTAAAAGGTAACTTTAAAATATATTTCATGCAGTACATACATAGTTGTTCAAGATGTACTGATAACTTCGGTGTTCATGGTGCATTCCATGAATACATAGCTTTCAAAAACCAGATACAGGATATGTCTGAGTGCATGTTTGTCTGTTGCTCAGTAATGGTATTTTTCATGCCATAGAGGTCCATTATGGTCATTTGAAACAATGAAGCATGAGAAAAGCGCCTGATCCTGTTTTGGATTTTTCTGTAGATATGAGATATTTGATGGTTAGTGTATGTTTGTGGGTATTTGCTGAATCCTTATGATCTTCTTAATGCGTATATTAAACATTACTATTCAATTCACCACATCCTTTCCTGTTAGGTGATTCCAACTGAGGTATGGGAAACTGGTGCATCAGCTCGTGTTTTAGATTTGGCTCGGAACTCGCTAGAAATATTCCCACAGGATGTTTCCAATCTTATAAATTTGAAGGTAACTCTTATTAATACGTTTTTATGTGTGGTCCCTTCTTCGTTGGCTGAGAAGCATAAAACATTGGTGTTATAAATACGGAACAGAAATTGCGTATAGATCGAAATCACTTGCGACATGACCAAATACAATGGCAAGGAGTCGTGATGCTCAGACAACTGACAGTTCTCTCTCTAGATTACAATGAGTAAGTGTCCATTCTAAACCTTTCCTGAAGAAGACAGAGGCTGCAAGTTTTCAAATTTCTTATGCTTCCTTTCTTTGTCTACTTGTGTTCAGATTGGTTTCTTTTCCTTCGGAAATTGGCCTGCTTTCAGAGCTCAAACATCTTTCCATTGCCCACAATATGTTGCAGAATATTTCAGATGATATAGGCAATCTATCAAAACTTGAAACAGTAAATTTGCGTCACAATAGGTAGAATCAATACAAAAAAGTTTGCAGTGAGATGAGAGTAAACTATGTAATTGGTGTGTTACTTCCTTTTTTAAATGAATTCAATTTTTGTATTTGCAGCATTGTTGATCTGCCATCGTCAATAGGTCGATGCTGTCTATTGATTGAGGTAATTTTTCTGCTGATTGAAAATGCTTTTTATTTCTTGGGAAGTGTAGAACACATGTAGACCATCCTAGATACATAGCTTCTTTGTATATTTGTAAAATCCACTGCTAATGAACTCATTCTCTTCTGTATATGTTGTTTTGATAAGTGTTGATTCTGTATCAGCATGTTGCTCCTTGCTTATCATCTCTCCATGATAAAAAAGGGAACAAAAACCTTTAATAAGCAATTTTAAAAAATGGAAGTAAATTTGGGGAAACTATCTACATGTCCTGGGTTTCATAAAAAGGGAGCAAAAAGCTTTAATAAGCAATGTTAAAAAATGTAAGTAAACTTGGGGAAACTATCTACATTTAGGCCTACTATCTACACATACAGTAGACTGAATTAAGGTATCATACCTCTGAAACTCATTGTATGCTTATCTATGTGGGAGTATTTCTTCGATAAGTAAATTCTAAAACCCCTAAATTTTGGTATGTCTTTTAAATTTTGGCCTGTCTGTTCTGCTGATTCTTTGTTCTCATAATTTTTAAAGGTGGATTTCTCTTCAAATCGACTAACAGGGCTTCCATCCTCTCTAGGTCAACTCAAAAGATTGAAGGTAGATAAAAGTTTTATACTGAATAACCGTGTTAACAGAATGTATTAATTGTGTGAAAAAACATGGTCATATTTGTGGGCATTCAGGCATTGAACTTGGGATACAATGCAATTCATTCCTTTCCCAGTGAGATCCTTAAAGGTTGTGTGGAGCTCTCCACACTTTCTTTGCACAAGAACAATTTAACAATTGAAGAACTTAGAGAGGTGGGATTCTTCATTACTTTATGATACTCAATTAAATTTTGTTAATCTGTGCCTGAGAACAATTGAAGTATAGTCAAAATAGCTTAGATGTGAGGATATGTTTCAGGCATTTCTCTCAAAATAGATTGTTATATATTCTCATGGTTGCAAGTTTCTTGCTTCTCAGGTAGATGGATGGGTAGACTTCGATAAGCGTAGAAAAGCAAAACATGTCAAGCAACTTGATTTCAGTTTATTTGATCCATATCCTGGTTTTGATGAGGGTGCTGATTCACAACAATGGCATCATTGGTGACCCTGAAAACTATGAATCCCTCCTGTTCTATGCAACATCACAATCCCACCCTCCAGGAACTTTACACAATGATGTGGAGTAGAAAAAGAAAAAGAATCTTATGAAATTAGCTTATTGGATGCATGTATGCCACACAACATATTTGTCCAAAAAATCAAAACAGTAATTAAAAAAACTAATATTATTTCCAGAGTAAACTAATTCGAGTTCCTTCTGGCATGGAATGTAGAGGTTGAACACCTGACCTTCTGGTTTAAAACTCATCCATAGTTTCTTAACCTTCGTCTCTCCCCTCCTACCCCCCTCTCCACAATACCAAAATTGGCCACTCAACTAGGCGTGGAACACTTTAGTAATGAGTGATCTCTGGTCGATGCTTTTGGTGAAACCATTTCCCAGAGTGTGATAGGAGGCATGTACAGGCCCACGTACATATTCATTGTGGCATGTTGATCTGCAATTACTAACGATTCCAATTCATGTTCTTGAGTTGCAAAGAACAATCTGAACTTGGATTTGCACTGCATTATGGCCCTGCAATATATCCCATTGAACCTTTCATGGGCTGTTTGTATCTCCAGCCCTGTTGCTTAACATGCTTGTTTAAATTCATTTGCAATATTTGAGTCCATGGTATCTGATGTTGGTTAGTTTAATCCTCATTAATTAAGAAAACAACTTCATTAATTGCTCGAGTTTTGTAGCATAATCCTCATTAACACATTAATTAGCCTCGTTGATATTGTGGTCTTATGTGCATTTCACAATATAAATAGCTAATATATCTATTTTGTTCCTAGACTTGGTGTATAATGATCCCCAACAGGGGATTTTATCCACTTTCCAAAACATCAGAGTCCTACAAGGTCTGTGGTGAATAATCTGAGATACGTTACACGGCTCAATTCAAAGCTTTGATGCTCGCTGATCATAACCGACATCCTTAAGTTTGGAGTTTTGGTCATGGGTGTATGTTGATAGGGAGACTCTGAGTGCCAACTCTCTTAGGCAAGTCTTTTGACATATCAATCATATTCAGACTCGAGCAATATATGTAAGTTTTGTGAGCAACATCTTAACCAATTAGTCCATGATCTTGGTGGAGGTTTTTCCTATTAATGTTTATTAATATGCATGCTTCGGTTCGTTCAACTACTAACTTTTACAAAATAATTTCTTTGTAGGCTTGGCTGAACTGTAGATAAAGCCATGTGTTTTGTGACCTCCGTTCCTTTAAGATTGATGTGCTTTCTCTAATGTTAGTTGCTAATAATGATGTTAATAATTGTCATTAATCCTTAGTTTTTCTTTTATTTATTTTTCTTAATGACTTTTAATTACCCAACTTTACAATAGTTGTTTGTTTCAAATCAAGAGGATTTCAATCAATCCAACACAAATTAAGAGGATTAAATCCTATGAGGAAGAATCTAAAAAATCAAACAAAAACATGGAACCCATTTGTACATGTTTGTTTCAAATCAAGAGGATTTCAATCAATCCAACACAAATTAAGAGGATTAAATCCTATGAGGAAGAATCTAAAAAATCAAACAAAAACATGGAACCTATCACATAGTAGACACAATGAATTAATCCATGTTTTGTAGAAGAAAACTTATCACACTAGAGATTAAGAGTTGATCCAGCTACTTGGTCTTGTTGGGTTAGAATTCTTTTCAATGAGAAGAGGTACGGAAAAAGATAGAAGTTAAAATAATGCACATGGTAGATTTTAAGTTCTAAGACGAGATGCATACATAAGAC
The DNA here is from genome assembly GCF_043228905.1 of Azolla caroliniana. Lineage (NCBI taxonomy): Eukaryota > Viridiplantae > Streptophyta > Polypodiopsida > Salviniales > Salviniaceae > Azolla > Azolla caroliniana. The sequence goes on along the minus strand of NW_028230451.1, from coordinate 2,989,297 downwards.
ATAGTTTGCTCATGCTCAACAGAAAAGTGTCCTTTTTGAGATTATCTTTATGGCGTGTAATATGGATTTACAAATGCATGCTCCCTATATTGCTATAAATTTGTCTTATTCTATCATGAATTTCACTTAAGAATAGGAGGAAGGCAATCTCCAGACACACATAGGGGGAAGGCAGTCTTTGTTACCTATGCATATACAAATTGTGTGTGTGTGTGTGTGTGTGTGTGTGTGTGTGTGTGTGTGTGTGTGTGTTTCCCTAACGTGTGAAGACAAACACTTTTTCCACCACTCTTTATGAGTAGTCCTACCACTCTTTGTATAAATGTGGAGGCTTGAAGGCCTTACCACCAAGAAAGGAGTGACAGATCAATAACATTCAATAGCATAGCCGGATGTCCCTCCTCACCATCATGTTGTCCTGGCATTCAATGAATTATTGGTTTACAAAGTTGTCAACCATTTGTTATAATTGATCAAAACATTGATCAAAGAAAGTTAGCATGATTAGGCATCCTTGATTAGTACAAATAGTCTGAAAAAAATCTAAAATTCCATACATCATCATATGCACTGCATCCACATATATTTGAGAAATTCGGATATGTATCCAATTGGCACTTCAATGACCTCCATGTGTCTCCAAATATGCTCATGAGGCGCTATATCAAAGGTTTGCTTTCAATTCTTCAAAGCAACAATAAAAATAATTCGTCACCTTTCAAAAAGTAAAAATATGGTTTGGTGCTATGGTGTTTTCAAAGCAAGCTTGTTCATGAACCCTATTTTTTATTCTTTTTAGTTGATGCATTTATCTTTACTTCCGTTTTACTCATGCTTGAAGCATAGTACCATTTCACGAGCATTAATTAGCGAAATACTATACCAGGACTTGTATTTTTTTGGTCACATATTTGAACATAATTGGTAGATAAGTACTTAGATGATTAAAGGGGGCAACTTGGAACTTGGAAGTGATGTCTTTTGGTATCCTTATTGGAAGCTACTTACTACTTGGGTGTTCTTAAGAACCACGTTGAGGTAAATGTGGCAAGGAATAAAACATCGTCTACAATTTTGATTGATGAGATGGGTGAGGATGGGTGTCAAATAACCTCAAGCAATTTACAATGGACAAACTATTAAAGCAACCTCTGAACTGAATATGTGACTTACACATACAAGATAAATTGTTAAATTTAACCGCAAAGAGACTTTATTTATAATGCTTCAACTCATTTGGTAGAAGAATCGGGAGACAAAGACGTCACTAGCTCCATAAACCTTCAAGTAGTTGATTAAATAATTATAAGCTATTAATGATACAAGTATTAGGCTCTGAGTTTATAATTAGGGGATATAAAGGAAACAATGAGAGTTTTAACTTATAGATATACGGAGCATGTTGACAATGGGGAAGAATCCTTACAAAAGGTTTATAATCCCATTTATATTAATTGATTCCTTATGGCATGGTGCTAATTAGTGTTGTAATTATTGTAAAATACGATATCATTCAGATAAACTGTATCTTTTATTCAATTTCTTAATGACAGAAGAAGAATCTAGAAGATTAAATAACGACACACAACAAGTTATGTGACAGACTAACTCGTCGCACACAAGAGATAGAGTTTATTTATTTTCAACAAGAAAAAGTACAAAAATGGAAGCTTCAAGGAATGGCCATGGCACATTTTAAGAAATGCGAAGACAACATGGATGAATTAGGATATGGTTTGCTCGTGTTTAAGAGAAAAGTCGCATCGTTTAACAAACATATACCTCATCGGATTCCTCAGCTCATTGTCACGCAGCATGAAATGGATTGACATACACTTCCTCACTAAATTGCTATTATTTGTGTTATTTTATTATCAATATCCAGATTCCTCAGCTCATTGGCATGGTGCATGAAATGGATTGAAAACTAAACGTTATGGGGATTATCTGCGCATATGTTATACTCCTCATTGGATGCACAAAAGTCCCAGAAAAATCCACTGTCTATCACGAAAAGTTTGACCTATTAATTCTACATTATTTTTCCCGTTTAATAACCTCTCAGCCTCTTTCTCCACTCACAACTGAGCCCATACCGCTAATCGAGTCAAATTTTCGAGGATGACATGCTAGGCGATTCCATTTCAGGCAATTCAATGAGAGACATTCAGTACCTCAGTAATTTTGTGCATCAATCGGAAGTTCATTTGAATCGAATATCACCGACACTAACTTTGATTGATGACTACCTTTGCTAGCTATTTTCTAAAGAAAATCCTGTCAAAACACAAATTTCCACACCCGTGACCATAATCAATAGGAAACCTGCAAGACTTTTAACCACAAATTACCGAGAGAAACAGACTATTACTACAACTACGAATGAGGCAGCAAAAATAGAAGACCCTACCTTTTAGTCGCACAGGAACGGAGTTGCTCAACATCGTCGCAATGTAGATAAAGGCCCACTTCCTATAGAGATTCATTTGACACATGGAACTGTTGCCAAATCCGCTTGCTCAGAGTCACCATGGGAAGAAAAGGAGACACAAAGGCAAAGACAGCAAGAAATAGGCATTGATGTGAGCACCAGCTCATACAGGTAAGGAAAACTTAAAGAGATTCTTCCAGACTGCAATCAGTAAAAATGGTGCTGAACGACAAGAAAACCTCACAAGCGTCCATAGCTACTGCATTGATCAATCTGTCTGTTTAACACTGATTGAATTAGGGTTTCTATTTACATACATATCTTTATATAGCCTTCCCTGATTGAATTAGGGTTTTGTTTCGGTTTCACACTGTCGCTTTGGGCGGGCAGTCCAAACTCCAAACCGTCCGAAGCCATGGAAAAAAAAATGCTACTTCCATCTAGCTTTGGCTTAACAATCGGCAACGGTTCGGTTCGGTTTGAGAGGGTCAAAACTGAACCGGTTAACAATTTTGAACCACAAAACCATTCAATCAAACCGTTAAAACCACGGTTTCGTGGTTCAGTTTCGGTTTTCAACTTAGGTCAAATTTAAAATATCTCATTATTTTAAATTCTTAAAATTTAAAAGATGTTCATTTAATGTGAGAATAAGGTCTAAAAAAGAAAAAGATTGTTTAAAACATTTTTTACCTTTTTTACAAATTTTTTTAAATTTTGTAAAAATTTAAATAAATAAATAACCGTTAAACCGCGGTTTCACGATTCGGTCCGTTGCCGATTGTTACTTGGGCTCGTCTTACTAATACGAAGAGTGAAGAAAATAACACCCCGATATGTACCACCCCATTCCCGACATTTGTTGTGACAATCTGCATGATTTCCTAGTGCCCAATCATTTTGAAAAGGCACGACAATCTTGCAAGTAAGTGTTTGAAGAAGTAATGTCAATATACCACCCCCCCCCAAATGCTGGTGCATTTTGTTATCTAGATCCTCATCATCTCCCTTTCATGTTCTCTAATGTCGGGAGAATTGCATGTGTTTAAGTTATGAACGAAGTACTATGTATGCCTAGTTTAAATCTTGACTTGACACTTCAGTAGAGAAAAAAGTGTTACGCTCGTTTTTTTACTCTGAATGGCTTAAGGAGTAATTGTTTTTCTCACTTCCAAGTCGTGTCTAACATGCTCATTGTTTCTATGATTAGAGGTAACCTCAAGCCTAAGGTATTTAAGATTTCTACCATTTCAAGTAGCTTGTTATTGTACACAATGCATAGTTTATCCTTATTTTGAGCCTCCACTTGCATGACCTTCGTTTTGAAGTTATGATACTAGACTCATCATGAAAATTTCATAAACTTTGGGCATCTTCTAAGTTATTTGCTTAATAGCATCATTCATTTGTATATAATGAACGCATGATAATTGTAAACCCTAAACCTTTACCATGTGTTCATTTACTTAATGACATCATTCATGTTACACATGATTTATTCACATGCTATCAAGATTTCTTGCACTCAATGAGTAGGGACATTTTTGGTTATTCTTTGATATTTATTGTATCAAACTCAAGTGGTTGATTTGCTCGAGTGGTCAAGGGGGGTGATTTAAGATCGCCTGCACACAAGTGCATGTGGGTTCAAACCCCACAATGAACATGCTAGCATGTCTTTATAGTAAGATGATGGTAAAACATGTGGCAAGGAAAAAAATACAATATTGTCAATGTAGGAAAGGTCCATGTATTGACGAGATGTATAGTTAAGTGGTTATGCTGGATTTCACTAGTTGATTTGCTCAAGTGGTTAAGGGTAGAAACTTAAGATCACTCGTGCATGAGATCAAACCCCACGATCAAAACGTCATATCACACATGTATGATATGGTGATGGTAAAGCTCGTGGCGAGGAAGAAAAAAGTTTGGTTAATCATGTTTTTCCAATGGTAATGACCACATTATACATCAACTTAAAAAAGGCCACTTACCTCTCCACTCCATGGAAGCCTCAAAGTCTTTTTAAGTTAATATATAATTCACACACACCTAATCACTACATTAATTAATATATATAAGTATCTTAATTAGCTATCTTAATCACTACATTAATCATTGCATAAGAAATGTATAAGGTGTCTCATTTAAGTAGATAATTAGCTAGTGAAGAATATGTATATCTCGTTTAATTAGTGTGGAAAAGCTACATAGAGAAATGTAACCCTTAGTAGATGTAAAAGAGAGAGAGAGAGAGAGAGAGAGGACCAAAACTTAACTCCAAATTTGGGCACCCAAATGCCTCTTTTACATGAAAGCTCTTGCCCTTTTATATAATTTGGAAACCTGAAGGTTTCCTTTCATATTAGAAGCCCATTCGTACCGGTCTTGCATAAAAAAAGGTGGTTCCCTAGGCAATGTTTCTTATATACATTTGTGCTATGACCAATATTTTGGACCGAAAATATTGTTCCTTGTATGGTTCCCAAAACCTGAAGAATATGAAATATTTCACTTAACAAGTTAACATTCACCTTGTTTTTAACTCCATTCTACACAAAAAACTATTTTCTACTATGTTAGGCTCTTTGCATTTAGAGTATGATGATGTTGATGGTGGACATGTCTCTATAAAAAAGAGGCTCTAGTTACTAAGTGTATGGGTCCTCCCTGCCCTGCCCATCAATGCATCATGTTCTTTATCTTATTGTCACTTTGGATGTAGAAAATGTTGTTGTGGGCTAGTACTAGGTTGTAGTTACACATGGGGATGGAAAAGATCGCCAAGAACTAGATGATTGTGCAACATCTTCCTTATGTCACAAGGTGAGATTACCTAGCAACCATGTTTAGTGAGGCAATCCTTGAGGAAATCAACTTACGTTGATTTCTTTGGGTGGTTAAGGACGGTGACTTATGTTGATTTCTTTGAGTGGCTAAGGACTTGACAAAATATTATATGAGTAGTTATTTCAGCTCTAGGGAGCATCTTAATAATGCGAAAGAACCCTCGTAAAAGGTTTAAAATTTTACCTTTGTACATCTCCCTTATTAAACTAAATTACACCTATGTCCCTTTTACACAATTCAAAGGTTTATAGTATTATCGTTATACCCCATTACAACGTCTCTCTCTCTCTCTCTCTCTCTAACAAAGCCACCCTACTAACATGGATGGTAGTTCACAATGGTAGTCCCATGGGTTCACACCTTAGTCGACTACAAAATTAGTGGGGGAAGATAATAATCACAACCATTGTGTAAGAGAAAGAGAGTGGATAATTATATTACATGTTAGGTATCAGTGTCACATTAAATGCACAAGTCAATTAACAGTAGTGGGATATCCTTTTGTGAACTAACTTGTCATTTACTATGACCCAGCTCAAGGCAATAAAAATTTTCGTCCCCTAAGAATTATACATGTCAAATGACATGTTAAAATTCTATTTTCCATAATGTGATTGAAGCTCAAGGCAAAAATTTGACAAGTGTCACGCCCTCAAAGGCCATTTTGCCCGTAAAAAACATACACCCGATAAAAAAGTTTGTCAAGTGACATATAAAGTTTAAATTTCCATTTTCATGTGAAAGGCCCCTAAGAAATATACATTATAAATGACATGTTAAAATTTTATTTTCCATAATTTAAATATTTATTTTCCAAAATGTAGTTGAATGTCTATAATTACATTTCTACTGTACATATTAGGGTGTAAAAACACTCTGCTGTACATATTAGGGTGTAAAAACACTCTACTTATGTAATGGGAAGTATCTTTTTATAATAAAAAATTTATATTTTGATGTTTTATATATATGCCACATGTAAATATACATATGTATGTAGCATGTACTATGAACTGTGTATAATAATATATTAATATGTTTTTGTAGAACACTCTTAAAATAATATCATGTATTGATGTTATATATTCTTAACTCTTTATTTTTTACAATAACATTAGTTGAAACCTAAAATTTAATTTACACAATAACCTTTATTAAATACTCTAAGAGTCTAGACTCTAGGTTTAATTTTAATGTAGTTTTAACTATTAAACCTATTTTTTGTAGACTTATTACTATCCTTTATTAAAAAAATTAGGTTAGCAAAAAAATGGTGGGTAGTAAATATCATGCATCTTTACAATATGATATTTAAGTTTACACTATCCTAAAAATAGATACATTATCTTGTTTGTTTGGCTTAAAATAAATTAACACAATATTCATTTTTTATAGTAATGAAATGCATAACAATGTAGCATTATATAGAGCTTTTCATTTTTTAAATTTGTATGTCAAATGACACGTTAGTTTTTTTTTTTTCCAAAAAATGACATCTTAGTTTTTGCACTCTTCCGTCATTGACATACATCTTTAAAAAATGCCCATAAAAAATCTTTAATACTAACCCGTCAAATTTAGGCCCTGATTCAAACTCTAACTCCCTAGATACAAGATAGTGCTAGATAGTACTTATCTTAAAGTCAATGGCACATACTTAAGACTAAGTATATTTTAACTTGCCAACAAAGAATATTTTTCTAGTTGACCTTACTAGTCAATCCTATTATCCTACTTTCCTCTTTCCTAAATACATTTTGTCCCACGCATCCAAGGTTTCCTACATGGACCTGTTATCAACCCATACGATCAAGGTGTTGAAATGGGAATCTACGCAGCCAATGTTTTATCTTTAATACTTACATATGTTTTTCTATTAGGAGATGTGGTTCATATAGCATTTCTGAGAAACAAATTTTGAAAAAACACTTAGCTTTCCATTTCTTGTGTATTATTCATACTACATTAGGCAAATGGGATACCTAGAAACTTCCAGTATATGTGACATATCTCATACATGGGAACTTCTTATACATTATATATCATACAATGTGCCTGTAAGACCTGGGAACTTCTGATATTAAGTGTCCCTGAACTAGAATAATGATCAAGAGAGTACATTGATAATCATGAAAGCACCCTATAATAGCATTTCTGTAACAATGGTGACAAAATCAGAATCTAGAAGAACCTCTCAAATTGCTGGGAAAGGGTGCTTCTAGCCGACTGAGTCAACTATGACAACGTTTATTACTTTATACAACTTTCTCAAATCAAATTCTCTACTACACTGGCGGTAATGATCTTCTACAAGTAGGACATTCCATTTTGATGTCCATCCACCGTTGCAAACAACCAGCATGGAAAAAATGGTCACACGGAGTTACCTTCGAATGAGAGAGTGTGTGAGATATATTAGACTCGAGAAGATTATCCCACATGAATGCTATATTCTATCATAAGGTAAAAATGTATGTTATCACTTACCATATATTCTGAACCTCTCTGCACAGTGTCAATAGTAGTCATACAAATCACACAATCTACAGAGACATTGTCTTCCCTAACAACCCTCCTGTAATAGCTATATTTCTCTGGTAATAACTGCAAAAGAATGGTAACAAAGTAAACCAGACTGAAATATGAATCTCAGATATATGCAAATCAAACATAACAAAGAGAAGGATGTATTCTTTCAGACGAGTGAATGCACAACCTTAGTTGCTTCAGCATTCCATGTGTTTGACACAGTTTGATTGTTTCATCATAAATGCAATAAAGAAAGAACGAAGCTAAGATAAATGACACCAATTGACTATGCAGAATGTCTAGTGTTTGACATGATGGTTGGTTCTCCTCTCGTAATTGTAAGCAAATTTTTCATCTTGCCGATATTTCCACAAGACAAAAAAGTAACAAATCATAAAAATAAAAAGTCTCTTGGAGATGGTGCTATATGGTAAAAGGGTATTACCAGATGACTACAAAAACGGCACAAACATGAAAATGTCATATCTTTCCCAGATCTGTGCCTTGGGTTCCCATTCTGAAATTTGTTATTCGTAATCAGTTTTACTAAAGTATTGGAAATCTATGGTAAGGTGCAGTCCCTAAAATCTACACGAATGTCATCAAAAACTTCAATTGGTGCCTTAGTGATTTGTACTATGTTTAAAAAATTCTGGTATAGGTTATATAAAATAAGATGCAATGGAATGATATAAAATAGAGAAACACCAGAAAGATCATCCAATTATGTTTAACTTAGTTTAAGTGGTCAATGAATCAAACCTGGCGAGGGATAAACCAACATGCACCAAAATAATGTTGGAGGAGCAGAATGATTGCTTGAGCAACAAGAAAAGTAGTCAGACATATACACCATTTGATATCCACTTCAATCCGCATAAAATTCTTTGGGCACCCAAAAACATACAAGGGAACAGCTAAGCGTGTAGCAGTTATTCCCAAGATATAGTGAACATGCAAGGGTTTCCTTGTATCCCTTATAACATTACTAACAATCTGTGGTATCCAAAAGGAGTAAAAGAAGAATATAATATATGGCAGCATATTGTGGAATTCGTACATTATGAGAATGCCTCCTAGTAGAACACCATCTGCACAATTAGTCAGCCATAGTTTTTTAAAGATAATTTTTTGTAAATGCTATAAGAAAAAGAAGAAGAAACAGAATGGAATACAAAGAGGAATGACACATACAAAATCGAGAATAGAGAACGGATAATTCCCGTCTCATGATTTCCCAGCCTTCACCAGAGTTTAATGGTCGCCTAGCTTTCCAAATAGCAAGGAGGTATCTCATCTCAAATATGGAGAATATTACAAACTTGAAGAAGGCAGCTGTTGCAAATGCATTGAAAAGAGACTCTACATACACAAGCCAGAAAGTAATCTCTCAATCTCTTATCTCCCTCTCTATCTCTCTTCCTCTTTTGCATAGATAGGATTTGCGAGTAAACCTTAATAAAACTAAAATGACAATGTTATACCACTCAAACATGGGTAACAAAACCAGAACTGAAAATTTTTCTTGAGAGAGAAGCAGGTGGCATACAAAAAAAATCCTATACAAACCTAAGAGTAACATTAATAGAGCCTTGGTTCTCATTACAAAAAGGCAGCATGTGCTTGACATTCTCATGGATATGCAACCCTTGGTGCCCTTGGAAGACAAATGTGCACATATACACCTCCAAGAACAACAGACACAGCTGTGATTGTTTGATACACTTGAACGATTCTCAAACGGATGGAAGGCTGGGGATCAAGCCTTCATGGATCACAGAACTGGAGAGCTTTGGAGATTGGCTACGTAGAGACCAAAGAATCAGTGCCTTATAATATAATCCAAGCTTAGATGGGGGTAGATTCAATAGTGACTGAGGATCTAATGCAATCATTGACTTGTATCCAACGGATTTGCAAACTCCCAAAGCACATGTACTCAAGATTGGCATTGTGTCACAAAATAGCTGGCGGAACATGGACATGCACTTTGTTGATATGCTGAAATATGGGAATGGTTCCAAACACATGGCATAAATAAAAATGCCCTACCCCTGTTCAACTACCGCTTAGTTTGTCCACACTTGGAACATAAACAAAGTGGAAGATAATAGAGTGATTCGAACTGATGATAGAGTGCATGCTGCACCTGGGGAATATTTGCAACAAAGACTTTGTGCACTCAAAATTCCATTTGACATGATGTGGATGATATATATACTATATGAGCAAGTGTTGGGACGAGTTAGATGTCCAAAGGGGCTATCAGATGAAATCACAATCACCATTGGCATGAAACTATGACACCCACTCGCCCCTATCCTCTTTGGAGTGTACATCAGCAAGGTAGCAGACTACACCACACATGAAGTCAACAAGGGAATTGACATATTAGGTTTTTGCATTTTGCTTTTCACCAACAACACAGTCCTGGTCTCAGAATCTCATGCAAGTCTAAAACATCATCTCAACGTCCTAGATGGTTTTTGCCATGACAATACAATCATGGTTTTTTGCCTGGGAAGCCTTGTTGTGTCGGTTATCATTTCATTGGTTTGACTGGACCATCCCCTATCCCTTTCCTTTGTTTGAGCTCCTATCATGATATCAGGGAATGTCTCATATATCCCTAGCATTTTCCATTCCATATTCATTCCCTTCCTTGAGCTCCTCTTGTCATAATATGGATGGTTCCATATAGAGAGGAACTGTGTTCAATTTACTATTCAACTTAAGAACAAAATGCAAGCCATAAGGTAAATGAACCAAGAGATCCATCGTCCATTAAACATTGTGATAGGAATTATCATTTTTCAGCTTCACATCGCTTGGCTCATCTCATTTTCTCATTCCCTTTAGTTATAGGGAATCGCTCTTTCAGTCCCATCTACATGCATCCCATTTGATTATGTTTCTTACAATCTTGTAGAGCAAAAAGAAAACTAGGTTGGCATGATTCTATCCACTAGTTTGGTACAAAGAAACCTACAGAATAGAGATGAGTGCCTTCTTTTGCAAGTTGAACCAAATTGGCTATTATTGAAAAATGCTCTACTAATCATTATCAAAGATTCATTGTTTCAAAAGTTTCCCACACTAATACTTTAACTTGCATATACTAAATCCTTTTATCAATACATTTTAATGATCTCGATGCCTCACCCACAAGAATGCCAGCAGTTAAATGCAGAAGGCATAAATAAGCATCCATGATCGCTTGTTGACCGATCATAAGAAGGGAAACTTTTGCAGCTCCCTAAATAAAACAAACATTATTCACAACATGAAAACTCAGTCATGCTATGAAGCAACAGCAGCACAAATGAATAGAAAAGGGCAGGATATATTGTACCGATTGTGTATTGCTATGATCCATCTGTTTAATCAAGCATAAGACCTGCAAGAAGGAGATCTATGCAACAAAACTTGTCAAGGAAAGTGTTCACCGTATAGCATTATAATAAAAAAGTTGAAACAATCATCATTGAGGCAAAAACTAGCTTTCTTTGTAAGGATGTATAAACTGAGGATACAAATGTCACCACCAGTGTATAATTCACAGCTTTATTATAGTAAATTTCTACATTGACGGAAGTAGTATTTAAGATTAACGATGAAAAGCAGGCATCGTCACTCTCAATTGTAGCACTTTCCACCAGTCCTTGCATTCGGTAAGCTTGATGATCACGCTCAGAGCCTGAACATTAATAGGGTATTACTTCATAAATTCATAAAAACAAGCTAGAAAAGTGAAAGCTACTATAATCAAAGCATTCCCCAAGTACTAAAGATTATAGAATTTCCCGACTGATTCTCTTGTTATGCACAAATGAATCTATGTGTAGGTTTTTGGTGGATTGCCAGTGGCAGCTAATGCCATCAGAATCAATCTGACTGATTTCCATTATGGTGAAGAAATCATTCAAAGTAGCCAGACCATATAAATCTCAGAAGACTAAATGCAGTTCTATCATCATAAGGGAGAAGGAGGAGAGATTACTCTTATAGTCAGAGAAGACCTGAGAAATGTGAGCCGCCATTTGGACTTTGCAATCCTTATCCAAAGTTACAATCTGAGCTGCGAATAAAGCACAGAATCTCTCTGAATAAATTCTGGAGGACATATTTAACATGAAAGCTTCCAAAAATAGAAATAATTTAAGTCAATCTACCAAAAACACATCAATGGCAGAGATGAAAAATGATCACTTGCAGGCTCATACCATTCTTTGCCTTTCTCCGTATTCGATCTCTGGGAGATTCTTGGAGAACTTGAGACGAAAAAATTCCAAGCTGCATCCAAGGGTACAAGACAGTTAATACATTATCCTCTCAGATCATGTAGACCATAAATATTACTTTGATACATCTGCCTTAATACAATGTATCTCCATTAATGCAACATAACTGTGCAATGCACTATTAATATAGGAGACCACATGGAGACAACATAATGTAGGAATTTCCTAGACAAAGCTTCCATCTGTACTTGCTCTACAAAAAGTTAAGATACAAGCTGTATATGATTTCAAGAATGAATGATTTTTTTCAAAATCCCAATTATGAAGTTTACAGTCTTCTTTGTCCTCCTACCAATACAGCCAAAACAAAATGTTCATTTCTTTCTCTTGATGTTTACAGTCTTCTTTGTGTCACAAAATCATATACAAAACCACTTGTTAACATCATATGGTCCAGGAACTCCATATTCCAAATAAGTTCATTTGGAAATTTCAATGATCTATAGCCCCAACAAAACTCATACATGCTGACTCAAAATTTGCACTTATTAATGCCTGATGACATTTGAAGCGTTTTAGATACATTAAATACTTCAACCTCTTTACCAGATGATAAGGGTTGGATTGCAAAAACTCATCACCATTTCTTGTTTCTGGATCATACGGGCTGCACAAGAATACCAAGCATTCATTTTTGAGATTTTGATGAAGCTACTTAACAAAGCCACTTTCTCCATGCTACACTTACCCACTAACAACCATTCGAAGTTGTCTGAATGGCCACACATAAACTCCTTCCATCTTTATTTGAATTGCTTCAAAGTCATTTCCTTCTACATGTATTCCATCGTGTAGTAACACCTCGCCCTATGTTTAATTCAAAATCATTAAAATCTAACCAATTCAGTCTCTTAAATCTTTCCTTGACTTCATTCTAAGAAGTATACAGATTTTGAGCTCAACTTGGACATAATGTACACCGGTGATTTTTGAAGGGGAGCTTATTAGCTCAACAACAGCATTTCCCGATGTCTTCTCAAATTTTGGAAGTTTCAACGACCCATTTCGATAGTTATGAACCTTCCATGTACCTGTTAAGATTATATTAGAGACATGCTCATCATTGTAATCCAAGATCTAAATGTTAATGTTCTAATGTTCTAATGTTATAATGTTATAATGCTCCATCAAATGGAGATGAAATTTTGAATCCTTAGTGAATCAATGAAAGTCTCGTTCCAAACCTTTAAATGTGGCTGAAATGTTCCACATTGGATAAGGCCCCACAGCACCCTCGTTGCCATCAGGAAAAAGACGCTGGAAAACACAGTAATTAATGAAATTTTAATCAGGGTAATGTCATTTAAATGCTCAATATGCTTTCATTCAATTTCTTCAGATAAAGAATCAAGCTGGCCAAGATATTTCAAGTTCCAGTTGCTGAAGAGTTTATCTAAAGGAAACTTCAAATCAAACTTAACAAAATAGAACACCCTCCAACTTGCTGAGAATGGCAATTGAATGGGATAAAAACAGAAATGCGAATTTTGGGTGAGCTACTTTTGGAATGTTGAACACAAATGTCTCCAAAATGTGACACTAAATGAAATGCTTTTCCAACATATGCCTATTCCTCTTCCCCCCTTTTGTTATCAGGACTTCTTGATTTACACCATACAAAAGCCTCAGCTAATAGCACCATAACGAAAGGAAACTGCTTGCACACTGTTTACAGGTGGCTGTGCTGAACTTTCTCATGGATATGCCGCAGTTGGAGCTCTTGAAAGACAGTGTGTAGATATACAGTACAGAGAGCCACATTAAATTGTGGTTATTTGCTACTCGTCACTCCAATTCTTCTCTATAGAGTCTTCACAAGGTAATACTTGGAATGATTTTCATGTGACCTTTAGTCTCAATGATTGCCCACATGATAAGGAGCAAAGCATTGATGCCCCATGATATAATTCGAGTGGAGATGGGAGCAGGCCCAATAATCACCAAGGCATTATTCCGATCAGTGATTGGTATCCAACGACTTTGGGAGCTCCCTATACAGGTATTCAAGGTTACACTTACGTAATCAAAACAACTTGTTGAACATGGAGATAATCATTGCTAGTATGCTGATTTGAAACACAACAATGGTTGAGTCACATGGCATAAGCATAAATGCACTCCAATATATCGAAACGTGATCAGAGTGGAAAAGAATAGAGTGATCCAAACAGACGATATCAAATAGGATAATGGAAGGACATAGAACAGACCAAGAACATCTCTTGGTAGGAAGATGGCCCATTATAAGGCACAATTTTCACACATATCAGAGGATGGATTCATCATCAGCCCCTCTTATATGGACATACATCTGCACCATGCTCTACACAATGTAATAGGACAGCTATTGACCTCTTCACATCAATTACAGATTGAGGCAGGCAGATATGTACACACCTCTGGAAGAAAGAATTTGCCAATTGTGTCATCAACGGGTGGAATCTAAAGAACACTATGTTTGCGACTCTACTGCTTTTTATGAAACAAGAGGATAGCCTTGCTTTTATAACCAGGGCTTTGGCTCATTATGCAAGATAATGGAATATGAGGTCAATAGTGCTTGGGATTGTTCTTGCTACAACTCAAGAGACACATGGAGAAGTTATTGAAGGACAACAATACAACCAGACAAGCTCATCAACAAATTAACAATCACAACTTTCTTTAGCCCCATTACTCCTACTCATGGTACCAGTCAATCATGGGCTGCAGTGGTCTCCCGACCAAGATATTCCAAAGAGTTACAATGGATCAAGCAATAGCAATTTAGCATTCACGTGCATCTTGGCCTTTGTCATCTTGGCCTTTAGCATTCACCACCTTTGTCATCGTCAAATAAAGGCCATCATCTCCTGCCATCATAGGTGCTTCCCTTACTTTAGAGATCTCCCCATTCCAAAACGACCTATGCTAGAGATTTTTCAAAGAAAAATATCTGATTTGAGAATCTTACATGTATAGATAACAGGATTCTTTAGTCACTTTTATTTTTATTTACCTTTTTACTTTATTTTGGTTTGTTGTTCTCAAAGACAAGACAACATCATATGATGTAATCTCTTGTTTGGTCTTATATGCCATTTTGATCTCTTAAAAGACATTAATGGCTCTTTCTTTCTCTCTCAGCCCAGACTCAGAATTTCAATAAACTATATCAGAACAATTTACTATATTCATATGTGAAATCAAAATGTCAAGACTCAAACAACCAAAACTACAACATGATATAGCATATATCATATATGTTCAAGTAGAAAGCTATGGGCTGAAGACTCCAGGAGTTAGAGCAACCTTCAAAAAGTGGGCCATGGTTCTTCTTGGCTTATTTTCCAGGCAAAGAGTTGTTGAGGAGGAAATGGCACCAAATGCAATGCTAGTTTCCTACAGAAAGAAGTGTGTTCATTTCAATTATGAATAGGACGGGGCAACCTATGTGTCAAAAACATACGAGGTAGAAAATGACATAAGCTCCGTTAATTTTTATAATCCTACACGATGATAAACTTTGCCATCTAGAATGTTATGTCTTGTAAACCACACACTAAAGTCAATCATGAGACATTCACTGGAAAAACCAACTCACCACTTCAATAAAAAAACAAAACAAATTGCTAGCATCGTAACAAAATAAAGACTTTTCTATCATGCACGATTTAGGGTATATGGTGATTTAGGGCATATGCCTTCTAAGAGGAATGCAAGAATTTAAGCTTACATAGTAATGCTTCAGGGATTGGCAAAATCTCAGAATTTCCAGGAAATGCATACATATTATGTTCCAAGGATCGAGAATCTCAAGGCAGCTCTGCAGATAGTATAGTCAAACAACACTAAAAGAATGAACATGACAGATCCTTTAGGTACAGGTGGATACATATGGATGGACACCTTTATGGACCATTAGAAGCATCTACCAATTCATTCTCAAGGTAAAATGCACTTCAGATGTATTTCATTAGGGATTTTCCACACCCAAATACAGAAAGGTAAGGCCTTAGAAAACTTTTAGTTGCCATTATAGACCTTCAGAGATGTGGGTGTGTCAAGGACATATTAAATTGCTTTGTAGTCAATATCATGATATAAAAACCCATGAGAACATCAATCTTCTCTACTATAGTACGAATTTGTTAGTGCCTAATAATGTAAACAGTTTCTCTTCCATTTGCAGTAGTAATCCGTGAGTTTCTAACAAATTCTAAGTGGATGTAGGCATATGTCGTAATCAAAGACTATTAATGCCTCGATCCACTTCTTCATCTAAACCTTTGTTATTTCTGGATCTATAATAAAAGTGTATTGGTTGTTCTCTAACGAACAAATAGATTTCCCAATAGTATAGCATATATTACTTAATCATCCCACACTTTGAAATAGATTGAAAAGGCATGCTTTTAAGAATATAAAACAGATAATATAAATGTGTAATAGATCAATTTTCATACACTCGCATGCATTTTTTTAAGATTGAGAAGGTCACAATGTTGGATTAAAGAAGGGGTGGAAAATGAAAGCAGGGTTTGGTTTCTTTCTAATAAAATACTGCCATATGTAGGTTTTGAAGTTTTGGTTGGGAAATTAAGAAGGTTGGTGAAGCAGCAATTTTGGTGTGACATAATAATGTATTGAACTAACATTTGACATGTTAACAAAACAGCAAAGATCAGCATGCCTATTGCAAACTACACTCTACTTCAGCTTTGACTATAGTCAGCCAAGACTGGGTTTGCTAAAAATAAAGCATTGTAAAGTGCTTGTTAAAAAGCATAACCTTCAAAACCAATTCTAACGGCTGATTTCAATGATTTAAGGGTAGGATAAGTGGGACAAACCAATGAGGACGTGTGACAGATAGGAACATGCAGTAATCTGGGGTTCTAAGGAGTTAAGTTTCAGAAAAAGTACAAGCTACCACAGCATCTTGAGGATTATTCATCGCAACTACTAAGGTATGATATGTCATACAGATCAATAATAGCTTTGAGAATAGGTGGATGACTTGGCAAATAAATATCCACAGGAATTAACTTATCCACCCCGCAAACAATGTTTTGGAATCACTACTAAATGTATCTATTGTAACGGTGCTGGCTCCCATAGCAATTACTTATTTTGGTTTCAGGTATCTATTCATATAACCTGACAAGGGACAAAGCCATTTTCAAACTTATCATACCTGCTGTCATGATGAGGTCAGTATATCTAGGGCAGGACTGGGTACTAAGCCATATATGTTCGAAGTCAAATCACAAACCTCCTGATGAAGCAAACTCGATAAAATAGTAACGCTAGTATCACATAATCGTGGCCACAAACTCGATGGTCTAGACCAATTTGACGAGTCATTAATACTAGCTAACGAAATTGGGTTTGCCGAGCCTGATTGGGTAATAAGGACTCTATTGAATAGATGAGGGAATTCTTGTTGGGTTTAACCTAGTCACTCAGAAATTGAGACCATTGATTTGTACCAGACCCGATGGTATTTATGTCCATCGATGTAATTAATCACCCTTAAACAACTCTTTTCTTAATCATAATATTCATTGCTTATCCTTGGTATTCAATATAATACTGTCGGAATGTCATTCCCTTGTGACTATAGTAGTAGGTCTAAACTACTTATGGAGCCACCTATTTACAACTCAAGTGTTTATTACATTCCATATTCATGTATGATCTCTTTCACCTGTTCACCGCCTTGCTCTCTTTTGTACACAACTGAATCCTTGAAATGTCATAGTTTTGATTGTGTTCAGCTAGGTTTGTTCACTTTGTTTTAGTGTTTCTAGTTTTCTCTCTATGCACACTCAAAGTATTATCAACGTCTAGGTTTATATGGCTCCGTCCAAGGCAACAACTTTGCACATAATCAAGTAGACCAAAGCTCTCCCTAATGTTAATAGTTACTCATGAATACATATAAGCCAAGCTTTTTATTTTAGGAGACAAGTTAATCAGTCACAATGTCAAATCTCATAGAGTATAATGGTCTTTTAGATACGTCATTTTTTTAATCCTTCTTAATAACTTTGGTGTGCTGCTTTGATATCGGAATCAAAACTATACTATGGCATTTAGAACTTCGGTTACTCATTAAAGTTCTTGTTTACCTAACTAGATCTCCCTGAAATGGATTGTACTGATTTGAGTATGTTCTCGAGCATTCTGTAGATTTAAGTAAATCTGTCATCTAGAATACTATAGCCCAGACAGTTATAGGACCACAGGGCATTTATTATCCATATATACGGTTGGATACAAATATAGCATTCACAAGCTATAAATGACAGCACACAATTTATATACCTAGGTCAGACAGAATTTTCAAATTATGACAAGGAGAAGTTGAGAAAGCAGAACAGTTTTGTGTGGGAATGCCCAGCCTACAGAGGGAAGTATACCACTCTTCACGGAGCACACCACCCTCAGCCAATCGATGGAGAAAGCTGGAAATCACTTTGGCCAATGCCTCTTTGGGTTTCTGGAATACAGGAATCAATTCTAATATTACTCTTATATTCTAAACATCGTTGACTTCTTCCAGACTTCTACACCTCCAATAACGTGTCAAGTGGCTACCATTGGGCAAGCAGAGAAACATTCACAAAGTACAAAGAATTTGGGTACCACAATGAACATTGTTGGTACATGTGCTATGCCACTGCGTCGAAATCTGTGCTTGCATGGCTGAGCCACCCCCATGCCATCCAGATGCAGTCAGTGTACTTCATAGTTGCCTCGCTCCACCACACCAACTGAGGCTGGACATCATGTCCCCTCATTACCACCACTCATACCATACAAAGTGGCTATGCACTACATGCTTGTATAACTCTTTCGAGAATCGTTACCATTGGTAAAGCCACCTCATACATTAAGATCATTCTCATGGATATTCACGCAACCTGGAGCTTTTGTTTTCCACTATAGATATCCTGAAACTATGTGTATTTGGGATCACGATTTGTCTCGTAAGCCAAGTGTACCCTCTCTTAATTGTTATTTCTCTCCCCCCAAACTGTTCATTGAAGCGGTGCACAAATTATTTTTCTTCAAGCATGTCACAAGTTCAAGCCTTAACCTTTTCTCATAGGGTCACATTTGACCAAAGAATGGCAATAAAACCGATCTAACTATTTCTCTCTTCAAGGATGATAATACAATTTTATCTAGCTATTTATTTCTATCTTACCTGGTTGAGCCACATGTAATCCTCCAGCATCAAGGTCTTCTCTTTCAGAGGCCTGACACCTTGCGTATACCCACACAAGTTTAAAATCATAGCAACAAGGAAAATCCAATTGAAGTGCCATGGATGATGATGGCGAGCTTTAAAGATTCCGAAATTCTTGTTGTTGCACCAACTCTGAGTAAAATAAAGCTTTCCCTTTTCCAGTTTTGAAGAGAGCTTGGATGAAACGTCCTTCACACCATCGTAACAATTGCTGAATATAAGAGACATGATCTGGCGTTCCTTTCTAGCTTTATGATAATCATCATGATGGAAGCCAGAGAGTCTCCTCATGAGCGATAGAAGAAAGAAAATATCCTGAAAACAACAGATAAAAACGTGCACATGTGCATGTGCAGGTGCATGAGCTGTGCATGCGTATGGCTATGTAGTATGGTTATGGGGTATGTGCTATGCGTGTATTTTTCTGATTGAATTACGTGAGGCGAAAGCGGTGAAAAACAATTCACAAGGAGGAAGAGAGGGATTCCAGAATAGATCAAAAGAACCAGGAAAGCGCGAAATGGAGCCAGATGGAGAAAGATTCCCCTCTGTGTGTGTGTGTGTGTTTCCCTCTCTTGCTCTCGATCTCGATCTCAAACCCTAGAACACAGAAATGCGAAATAGAATGGGGGAGAAAGGATCAGAGAGCTCTTCTCTTCTGCCTTCTGTGTCTTTCTCTTTCGATGAGAAGAAGAAGAAGAAGAAGAAGAAGAAGAAGACGGCGAATGAAGAGGAGGGGGAGGCGATAATGAAATTAATCAATTAAAATTTTTAAGAAATTAAATTAAAGATTATTATTATTATTATTATTATTATTATTATTAGGAATGCAGAATCTTAAGCAAAAGTGAGAATAAACAAATCGGGTAAATAAAAAAGCAAAAGGGTGGACGATAGAGAACTCAGAAGAAGACGACTCTTCACAAAGGCCCAGACCCACATGCCCACACACCCACGGACACGGACCCGAACCCCGGACCCCGGACCCGCAAACGGGGGGTTTGTCCGTGCATGTGCGAGAGAGAGAGAGAGAGAGAGAGAGAAGAAGAAGAAGAAGACCACTCTTCACCAGACAATGACCTAGAGACCCATTCCTGAACCCCCCATGGGGCGGGTGTCCATGTGTGTGCATGCACCTCTGTCAGATTGCCTCATGGTTCCTTACCTTACCTGCCCCCTTTGCACACTTCAAAACCTGCTCTGCTTATGTATTCGGCCCACACTTCTGTCTACTCTCTGCAACGACCCCCCCAAAGGTTACATGCCCTAATTAGCATCCGTCAATCTCCCTTTGACACATCGGCAATGTCCCCTCAACGCATACCGTCTCTTTCTTACTCTTTTTTTTTTATTTTTTTTTATTTTTTACTTACTTACTTACTTACTCTCTCTCTCTCTCTCTCTCTCTCTCTCTCTCTTGTAATTAGCTTATCGTAGTGGTAAGTTGTTACACTATTAGGACTAGATCTTAGGTTCGAAACCCAATTTTTTCCCCTCTATTACTCCATCGATATCTCTTATTTCACTAGATGCCATTGTGGAATGTAGGGGTTGTGCCCGTGATTACCAGGTTTCCATTCAACAACCTTACCAAATGACCTTCTCTCCCTCTCTCTTATTTACTAGAATGACTTTTGGCACGACAGTACATTAGCTTTGACGAACTTTCTTTAGCATGCCAGTTGAGCTCATCGATATGTTGTGTGGCATGCACATCTCTTCCTAGCTATGTATCATGTCTCTCGAGGATGAAGGAATCTTCAAGTTGGTATATATATTGTCTAATGAATCTAGCAACACTCTCCTTTGTGCCCACAAGTGTTCGTGTTCATATTGCATTGCATGAAGTTGTTGAGCCCTAACCCCAAATTCACGTGCATTAATAAATATATAGATAACCTTGCCATATGTTGGTGAACTCCCACTTCATTGCATACTTGCACTATCAATCATGCATTCCATCATAACTACCTCATGTGTGACAATAATCTAAAAATGACAATAATTTTGAGGTTGTCATGTTGTCATGTCTTATCTTCGTGTTTTAATCGTATTGTCGAGGTTTCTATACCTTGGCAATTCCAAATATCCATAAATGGTCTAAGTTCTCATGCATCCCAAATATCGTATTATTAGAAGTCATCAAACCACCCCTACCCTTCAATCATTTTAGTCTTCACTTTAATGAACTATAAATGGTTAATGCAAGGCTTACACATATCATCCAAACGCTTTGCAAAAATGGAGTTTGCCTTGTATTATCAGACTTTGTTTCATTTTTTTAGCATTGGTTCACATGCATTGTACTAGTTGATTTCTTTACAAAGTCAAGGCGGTTCACACACAATGGCTGAAAACAAACGACATTAATATTTACCAATTCAGTTGATGGGGCAAATTTTTATTTGTTAAGGGCAAGGAGGATTTATTTGTTAAGGGCAATTTTGTGAAATAGCCCACACGTTGCAAAATTTAGTTGCATTAAATTTGAAACAAGGTGCAAATAAGGAGTGGCTTTCACATTCCATTTAGTTCGTTAGTGTTTATTTCATCGTATTAAAAAATAGTGTTTATTCCACTCGCTACTTGTACGATTTTACATAGATAATGGTAAACGTACATGAAATGAAGTTTGCATTTAGTATTATTGAACTATGGAAAAGAATCCTATTCTAGTGGATGTTTTCATTCTTTGTATCACGGAAAAATGTCTCGATGTCAATGTTGTAAAGCCATTCTTTAAGAGCAACTTGTTAATGCGTACAATGTCAAAGCTAAAATTATGGAGTTTTTTTAATAACGAATTGAACATCAAGCCATATTGTTGTAGACCCATATCCTTCAAATGCACGACCTTAAGCCGTTGAGCGCAAGCATAAAACTAGGTCAAACTATGGGGATACATAAATGGATAGTCCTTATTTGTAATCATCATCTTAATCAATATGCACTCTTGGCCACATAAAACTAACTTAGATTTGACAACTCTTGATTTGTCGAGTTTTTTTCTAATTGTTCTCTTAACTTCTGACCTTGATATTATTTACAACCTCCCACTTCAAGAAGAGGTTATACATTCACATGATCTCGCCACTCCTAGCAAAATGTATCGTTGTGAGTCTCACCAACAACAAGACATCCACAATTGGGGAAGGCAAAGAAAAAGTGATGAAATTGTGGATGTTGAACACTCGATGATCTTATGCTCAATCATATAACTAAACTGCTACAACGATGATCAAAGGAATATGCATTTGAAGGTATTCATTATCATACCTTTCACATCGGCAACATAAACAACATCGCCATTAAGCATTTTTACCCTAACCGCGCCAATAAAAGTATTGGCTATAGCAAGATAAATAACATGTTATGTGATAAAAGACAAAGCGAAAGCATTACACAATTCATAGTTTCCAAGCTTGTATTATTAAGTTTTTTTAATCTAAATGCACAAATTTGACGGTGTATTATTAAACCTTATGCTTTATGGCCTTATGGACATTTCAAGCTTGAGTCTCCAGCAAAGTGTTTGCTTTTGTAATCATTATAAAAGTTTTCATAATTTTAGTTTGAGATCATGCGCAATAAGAAAATTCTCCTCAATAATAGGAGACAATGTCTGTATGTTCATGTGTTGTCACTAAAACAATCACTTTATATGGAGTCGTGCTCCACAACCAAGGGTTGAAAACCATAAAAAAATGACAATATCAATATTGCATCAAGCATAAAAATCTACATCTTGATGATGCTTGCCTCGAGGATTATTATATCGTTGTCATGTCGTACTAAGACAATGTTGTAGTATTTATTTCTTCAAGCATGCTATCATGTCATTGCTAACTATGTAATAATAAAAGTTTCCAATAGTAAGCCTCATTTCCGTCAAGTATTATAATATCTTTCAGTAATTTTTCAAGGTTTGACGAAAAAAATTCGTGCAAAGGTTTTTGAACCATGCATCCTCTTTCTCCCTTGAGGCAAGATAAGTGTCATAATCCAAGATTGTTTTCTTAAGGAAAACCACAATAATGTATCAAGTTGTAAAGGTGTTGTATTGACCAACAAATTACAGTCAAATGCAATTTAATTACACATATCCACTTTTTCCTTCAATCGGACAATATAATGCCATGAAGTTCTTTCCCATTTTGTTTAAAAGAACCACATTCAGTTCTTAACACCTTGTTCAAACTAAAAATGTGTAAGTACCGTGTAACTTGTGGCTTGACAAGTCAAAGTACGAGCAATTGTATTTTTAATCATACATATTTACCCTTTTATCTCTTGGACAAGATACTGTCATAAGTTACATCATAAGTATTTTTAAAGGACTATATTCATAATCACCATGTTTTAGGTTGTTAATCATATCTTGAATTATTAATAGGTGACGTCATGCATGTGTTTTATATTATTCCCTGTAGAAGTTTAAGATGTAAATGATGAATCTTCTTCTTTGGATTTGTGTTATGTTGCTAAGTTATTCACAGAAAAAAGTAAAGCGAATAAGATTTCCTCGAAAAAGCTTCCATTCTATATTGTTC
This sequence comes from Azolla caroliniana, assembly GCF_043228905.1. Taxonomy (NCBI): domain Eukaryota; kingdom Viridiplantae; phylum Streptophyta; class Polypodiopsida; order Salviniales; family Salviniaceae; genus Azolla; species Azolla caroliniana. The sequence continues at coordinate 2,965,399 of NW_028230451.1, read as the reverse complement.
ATGTTTAAAAGGAAACATATTTGCACAATCATTAAGTTATAAGTTGAATAACTAACATAAAGTAATACGAGGTCATCATTTTGGAAAATAACCACATGTATAACAAGCTTTAAAGTAAGGCTATTCATGACCCTTTGGTGGCACGTGTAACCCATATACATACATATATCCCTTTCTACATAGCATCCTATTAACAATAAGAAAGACCGATCTCGACCTCATATACGCGCACACATTCCAAAAGGACTTTGATATATGTACCTCTAAGAATGTGCTCACATCTCAATCCTCTCCTTAAGTACATTTTAATATCCTTAAGACATAGAAGACTCGATAGTTTAAAAAATCAAAACTTGTCAAGTGGCTACTAATATGCGAGATAATTTACTTTTACTCACAATCGACTACACTATAACCACTCAATAAACCTAACAAAATAACAATGCACTTCCATACATAAGGCTTTAACTGTCATTGTCGATGATTGCTGGTTTCTCAAACTTACATCAAACTTAAGAGTAGCAATTGCACGCAAATAGTTTAACTATGGCTTAAGCATCATTTCATATTCTAATTCACTTACACTCAATGCCATTGTACATTGAATTGGAACCCCATTGTACTTTTCCAAATCTCCTTATTTAATGCTTAGTCTAGTACACAACATTAAGGGATTATAATATTTATAAAAGATGTTTGGTATTTTTAGAAATACAAAACCGATTTAATTCATAGGCTGTTTTGAGCATGTTCAATTGAGTACACCATTTAACTAACAAATGTGATGGATTGCACAAGCGTTTCTTTGCATATGTTCAATTATGTCTACCTTCCCTCATAGTACATTTCGCACATGTGAATTTGCTGCTCTTTATCAAAAATTCCGATTAATTTTACAATGTCACATTGTATTCCAAAAAGCAAAATTCTTATCCATATGTTGGTAAACATTCTGCTTATATGTTTGCGTTTACAGTTATGCCTCTCAAACCTCACAATAAATCCACACATTTCGAAGCATTCTATCAATAATTGCATAAGTCGGCGGTCGCCACACCATTCTATCTATCCTCCCCAGGGCTTCAATTTCTTCTTCACAGGATAGCTAGTTTTAGGTAAAACAATAAGTTGAAAAGAAAGAATTTGTGATAACATTTCAAGTGGTGGTGATGAGAGACAATGATACAGGTAATGGCAAAAATCCTAATTCCTACAGAGTGCAATGAGATGCTTTAGAGCAGCTGATCATGCTCAATCTCTGCGTTTATATACATTATGGGTATGTGTTTTGATTCCACTTCCCAGATTCAGATATGCCAATTATGTTTTATAACCTACATACGCGATTGATCCATACCCTCTGAATTTGAATAGAAATGCATGGAGATATGAGAGCCTATATTTGAATGGATGAAACTCAAGAAAAGGACTTACAAGTTACAACCATTCTCAAGATCATCAAGCTATACTATTCCAATACATAATTTGGATTAACGGCCAATATGCGTCTTTCTATCGCAGCTGCTGCTTGATCTGCTTCTCCTTCCCCTCCACCACTTGTACCATCATCGACTACAATCAAAACACCTTCCCTTTTGATTAAATGCTGCAATCAAATAAAATATCCATCGTCAATGGAAGGAGAGTCAGACCACCACATAAAACCAGAGTAACACAAATACAACGTTTGTATAATCATTTCTATCAAACAACAAAAAGCTTATGCAATCTGAATCAGAGATACGACTAATGAGTTGTTATTAACATACATTTTACTGCAGTATTAGGAATTATGTAATAGGTACTAGATGAGGACAATTAGTGCTTAGTAAGCAGATAATGTGGACATGCCCATTCATAACCACAGCACCAAGACCCAAACAAATTGTGAGTTATTGACATATGCTCATAATAATATGCGTAGTAAAACACTGTTTCAAACCAATAACTATTCTGAGAATGTGATACTTATTACATTATTAGGTGTTAATTACGTGTAGGATATGCTCAGTAGCTCTTGTAATGCCTCTAGTGTTAGAGGTTGATAATGTAATTAAGCAAATGTCTGTTGCGTGTGTACTCCAAAACTATTTCAAGCAATAGTTTTTCTTTACCTGTATAACCGCCCGGACCTTCCGAATTGCTTCAACGACCTCCCCCATATTGCTGAATAATCCTTGTGCGTTCTGCTCTTCAATATACCAGCGGACCAAATCTGTTTGCTTCATTCCAGCCATTCCTGTATTTGTACAGATAAATTATTGATATATAATTGCCAAACATACGAGTAGACAGACATGGGCAGATGATACAAGATTAGTAGAATTTTTTGTTAGAAGACTACACATTATCTAGCTTCATCTGTATTGTGCAAACCTGCCAAATCAGCAGCATATTACCTTCCTCTATGGATTCCTCTTGCTGCCGCAAGCGCATGACAATGGTTCGAGTAACCTTTTGGAAGTCCTCATAAGTTACCTTCATCTTCCTTCTTTCTGCATCTTCCATTATAGTGTCCCCACCTTCAAAAGCCACAGCAAGCATTTAGTGTGAAGTAGTTAAATTCATCCATGAGAAGAATTTAAACCCCACTTCACAACTTACCAGTAGGTGGATCTCCATCAACCTGATCATTAGAACCACTATGTCTAAGATTCACATCATTTAGCACTTCGTCTGGTACATCATCATCTTGATAGCCATCCAAATCAATCTCATGGGAATCAACACTGCAAATTCAGGTAGTTTAACTAAATTCTTCAAAAATTCATAACAAAAAAACATTACAGGGAGAGAAAATGAAATGTCATTTCTAAACACCTGATGATGGATGTTCCCAAAAGTCTTTTTGCCTCTAGAACATGAGCACGACGAACCTGAAATTTGTTCCTAGTATTATGAAACATTGAACACGTGGATTGTATTATGAAATATAGATTCTGTAGGACACCTACTTGTGTTTCACAATGAACACGAGCAATGGCCTCTGATAACCTTATTAAGGCTTCAAGCTGTCTCACAGTTATTCTATATGCAACTTGACTTCCAGGCACCGCATCACCTCTTCTCAAACATACATAAGCTTCCACTAATGCTTCTCTTGCCTTGTCTGATAACTGCTTAGCAAGGATTCCTTCATTAGTTTATCTATCTTAGTAAAGGATAGGTAGCATCTTCAACACTGAGAATCAATTACCTTTGGTTTTAGAGTCCTTGCATAAGAAATGTACCGTTGAAGTTGGGCCAAAGTGAACTCTGCTGACAATGCTTCTTCCTGCCTTTGATGGACGCTGACAATATGGCGAGCTATGTTATAATCCAAATCATCATCTGGCTCATCAATCATGACGTGTACCAGATCAAATCTTGAGAGAATTGCTGGTGGTAGTGCGACATTATACTGTTCAAGTAGGTGTAGAGATAGTGTCAATCAACTGCTCCGAATCAAAACCATGACAAAAAGCAAGATCTTTAGTTAAAAATAGCTAACCTTCAAAGGCTTTGATTTATCATATCTTCCCCCAGAAGGGTTGGCTGCAGCCAAAATAGAAGTTCGAGCATTCAGAGTTGCCTGGATTCCAGCTTTTGTAATACTTATAGTTTGTTGTTCCATAGCTTCATGGATTGCAACCTTCCCAGTAAGAACAGATGACAATAAGCTAAACGTTGCATTAGGTTTTTTGCAAAAGAATTACAGCTAAATATTTCTACCTGATCTTTTATATCCATTTTGTCAAACTCGTCTATGCAGCAAATGCCATTGTCAGCAAGCATTAGAGCTCCAGCCTGTATTTACAGTCTCTCTTTCTCTCCCTGTCCACACTCTCTCTTTCTCTCCGGTACATGTATTTTAGGGTTTCTTAAGGGTTTTGCACCTGCTTCCCCACCACCATGGCCCATAAGATGTAATCTCTTGTTTGGTCTTATAGGCCATTTAGGTGTAAAACTACTTGAAGGCCTGGTACACTGTACTGCCAGGACTACAGTGATTAGCGAAGAAGGGTACTTTGCACCATGGGCAAAAACCTTAGTCTAATGTACATGCTTCCACTACACCAAACACTCCTACTGAGTCATCGCTCGATGTAATTGAGGCTTTTCTCATGGGAGAGAGATTGAGAAGTTACGAGAGAACACGCTTAAAGAGGAGCTAATTGAAACCAAGAGAAGGTAGTCCGCCCTAGAAAGCAAATCTGATTTCGTATGTTCACAGAAAAATTGGCAGAGGAACGTAAGAGACAGAGCATCTCACCTATGCAGTTCCTGTTGAATATCAAGAAGAAAGATGGGACATAAGGATAGAGTTACTACATTCTTTCAAGTAGGTAAACTCATCAAAGGTTAGAATGATGAAGAAGTTACCACCGAGGAAAAAATGAATTATTCAAAAGTTCAGAAATTTATGACAGAAACTTGGAAGGCTCTTCATCTCTTTGAGCTAAGAGACTCCTGTCCAATCTTAGGCTGATCCATAGGGATGCTCTCGAGTTATCACAGCTTTTTAATGATCTTGTTAGGTATCTGCTATGCAGGTAGAGTTTTGATTTACTCTTTGATCTAAGAAACCCATGCTCGATCTTTGGATGATCCATAGGGATGCTCTAGAGTTATCACAGATTTTTAATGGTCTTGTTAAGTGCCTGCTATGTGGGTAGAGTTTTGATTTACTCGATAGATTATAATTTTATAGTTTATTAGGTCGCAGAGCTTTGATTAGGTATAATAAAATATCACAAATGTAATAACTGTTGGTCTCACAGGCCATTGTGGCCTCATTTGATTCATTAATACAATCTTTCATTCTTTACTTTTCACTCTCTACTTTACCTCGATGCAAAACTCTCCTGTTTCAGGTTCTTTCACCACACTAGCAGTTAAACCAGCAGCAGAGCTAGATTTTCCTGATGTATACACAGAACGGGGCATAAACTCAGCAACATACCTACAAATAGAATGATACAATTTGGGCTTTAGCTGGGAACCAAAGAATAACAAATAATCCTGCTCAGCAAAACCATATGATAATGCATCCAACTTTGGTAATATGAAAATCAAAATGCTAATACGAATCAGCTTACTTCAGAAATTGAGATTTAGCACAGCTCGGATCCCCAACAATGCATACATTGATATCACCCCTAAGATTGATGCCCTCATGTGTTCTCTTATGTACACCACCAAAAAGCATTAGCAAAATTGCCCTTTTGATGTCTTGATGACCAAAAACTGCTGGTGAAATACTATTCACAAGTCTCTCGTATATCTGAGGAAGTGATTTCATTCTGAAGATTTGCTCCATCTCTTCATTCTGTTAAGGATCATAAGCCAAATTAAATCAACCACAGCACCAAATCATATGTACCAACAAATGAAATCTGCACCTAAGTCTTAAGCAATGTCAAGTAGATGTTGTTCTTCGTGACAAAAGTACAATTAAGTAAAGCAACACTTACAGTGAACTTTACAGATTCCTCTTCCTCCCCATCTTTCTTAGCTCCTCTAAAGTCAATGTTTTTCTTCTTATCCTGAGGCTGCAGAACAGAAATGCAATTAGACTAATCTTTACTCCAAAAGTATCCTATTCAACACAAAGCTACTCGTACATGACAAAATAACACTAAAGCATAGTTACCCAAATACCTGAACGGAATTTGCCACAAAAGCCAAACGATATGATAAATCTCGAACACCAATTGCTTTCAATCCTCGTAAGCCTTCTCCTCCAGTACCAGAATTATTCCTCTGCGATGAAGCCCCATCTCTTCTTGATTCACTCCGATCACCAGGAGAAGCAAAAGCAGATAGATCTGGTATAACTACCACAGTTCCTGTAAATATACACCTGGCCATACCCAAGATTTTTTTGATCAGTTTCCTCAACCATAAAACTTCACCAAAAAACTAATTCTTTGAATAAAATAACATTCCTGGGTTTTGAAATTATTTCCCCAAATGCCCTGAACTTTAGTTATTTCCCAACATATCTCTAGATAATCTCCCAAAAGAGAGACAAATGATAAAAATTTAGATCAAATCGAACATTTAATTGCTGAAGGGAGGGTGGACCTTGAACATTTGGGGAAAACTATAGGGTATTCCACACTCCAGAACATGAACAAGGGTATTTCAGAGATTTTCTTATAGAAAAGGAGAACTTACTTGTCCCCTGCTCTTGCATGTTCAACTATCTCGTGCCTAAGAATTATATCTAGAGTCCGTGGTAGAGATCCTGCAGGGATCTCTTTAGAGTTCTCTTGCATCCGAACCCTTTGCCAGTCAGCAAATTTGCTTTCTTGGCGCAACAATGCCCACCTATTCCTGTTAGCGCATGTTGCATTGACACATATAATTGGCTGCAAGTTTTATACATGAGTAGAACTAAGTCAAAGATATTTAAGAAGAGTTCCTTTTATGAAGATAAAAATGACCAAGTTACTTATATGAAGGTATGGGATTGACAAACCTGAGTATATTTAAACTGTTGTTCAACATTTTTCACTACTGCCCCACAGTCCAAACATTTGAAAGTTCCTTGAAGAAGCTCCGGCCTCACTTCACTTGTTCTTGTCACCACTCCACTAACTGAGACCAGTTTCCCAATTTCTACAGTGCCCAGCTCCCTTAATCTGGAATGGAAGCATCATTAAGATTTCATTTCTAGTCATGATGGATATCTTTAGGATTTCCACATTTGTTAATAGAGCATAGAGGAGTCATTTTTATGCGATTGATGCTTTCTACAAATTACTCTATTGCAATTCGAAAACAGAGAAATAAACTAAATTTAAGAATCTAGCTATCCATACTATGAAAAAAGTGGGGAGAAATGTAAAGGAAGCCTACTTCTTCACTGCGGGAAGATTGAAAAAAGCCAAATGAACATCTTTATTAGGGTCTTCTTCCATGAAGTACGTTGGACGATGCTGCAAAACAAACTTCTTAGCTGCAGCAGCAAGAAAAGGTTCGAACCTGCAACACATAAATTTAAATCAAAACCATTTCACAAGTTAATGTTTGAAATTCATCATCTCTGATGATAATTTATCTCAATTGTTTTCATTTCCAAGATACATTTACATCAAATCTCTAAATTAACAATAGTTACGATTTTAAAAGCAATCGAATAAGTTATCTTTGAGAAAAATGATGTTAAAAACTCTACATATAAATTCATTTCCAATAGTTGGCATTTAATTTTTGGTGGAAGGCATTTTTCTCATGTCAATTGTCTCACCTCAGAAACTCTTCAGAAATTGCAGCTTGGAGAGCATCATCAAAGAGCATGACATGATTAAAATCCACAAACATGGTTGTGGATTCTTTAGATCTCATCACTTCTAGCTCTGATTCATATACTTTTGATCTTCCAGGAGGTTCGCCACTCACGCTAGAGGTAGTTGCATCTCCGGTAAAGCTATAGAAAAAAATAGCATCTTCACATATCCACGGAAGAAGAATAAGAAAGGTAAAAATAGGTATGAACAGTTCTACAGATAAAAGGCTACACGAGCCTCGGAAAAGAACAGATCTGCATAAAAATCCAAAAACAAAACATCGCAGAAAAACCTGCAATTAATCCGAAAAAACTCCTAGCATGTTACACCTGGTCAAGATTCTGATTAATTGTGTGAATGAAGATGGAAAACGTCTATTATATATATATAAAATAAGCTAATGACATCTTGACAGAAAAAAACTGCGGCAAACCTACTATCACCATAAAAAGAAACCTGACGTTAAAACTAAGACAATTATGTATACTAATATATTTACAGGTTAATTTAATCAGCATTTCTGAACAATTCTACATATGCAAGCAGTAGGCAACTGCAGGAAGATTTAGAAAGACTGTTACAATACCTGATAGAGAATAACATAAAGGAAAATAAGCGGTAGAGGAAGAATGAGTACTACAAGAAACAAAAGAAGAAGAAAAATTAAGTATCGCAAAAACAACATCGGCAACTATGAAAACCAATAATACGGAAATTACTGAGCAAACGGCGGCAGAAACGAAAATTAAAGAAGGAAACTCCTGCGCTGAAGAGCAGCAGCAAAAATACAAAAAAAACAACAGCGGCAAAAACAAAAAATTGAAGATGAGGGAAACACTACTGAGCAGAAGCAGAAAGAAATTGGAGAATGAAGAGAGCTTACGAGCTGAGGAATTCGAAGAACATGGCGCTGACGTGAACGCCTCTCTCGTCATTCAGCGCAGCTGAGTCCATATCTGCGGTGCCTGTGCGCCTGTGGGAACACACAGAGATGGAGAGACAGACAGAAACAGAGAGACAGAGAGACAGACAGGGAATGAGAGAGTGAGGAGGCAAGACCAGCAGCTACACGAAGGAAACAGGAAACGTTGAGTGGAGATCGATCGATCGATCGATACAGACAAAGGCACAGACGCAGAGAGAGAGCGAGAGAGATCTTCCCCGCCAAAAAGCACATTCTCCCGCCAAAATCTCTCATTGGTTTCTTCTTTCCCGCCAAAAACACTGACAGGGCCGACCAGTTCTGTCCGCTTTCCAACGTTGGCAAGCCACGGCTATGGCGGACGGACGGATGGACCGACAAATGGATGGTCGTCTCTCGACACTCGCTAGCCAGCCAGAGTCCGTGAGCTTCTTGTGGTCTGCTCAAACTTGTGTTCTTTTGTTTTTACATCGCTCCATGAAGAGTTCCTTGTTCATGGCCTGCGTCCATTAGACTTGTAGGATGTGCATACCATTGCGGCTTGGTCAACATTGCTTGAGTCACAGGTTCTTACGTGCGGAGCCTTAACATAGTATTTAGGTTCGGTCTGTAATGAGTCCACCGATTGTTAATGTTACCACGTCAGTTGGACATGAATGTCTAAAACATTGCCTTCCCCATGACAAATGTTGAATTTCTATTGACGATATGTGCTTATTTTTTCCTTAGACGATCATTATATCTCCCTTTTATAATGGGTGTATATGTGTTCCTCATGAAACAATGTTATGCCTCGAGTTATGAATGTCGCGATGTCTTGCATGTAAACATAGAGAGAGAGAGAGAGATCACTTAGGATTCCATGCTCTACATGTGTTCAACAATGGGTTACCTCATGGCAAGAAGCACTCTTTGTTATGTGTATGGAAACCATCATCTAGTAGAGAGCATTGTAATTCTTTGCTAAAAGAATTGCTTGTGTCTTCTCGGTTATTATGTTGGCCAGGAAAGGAGAGATTACGCTATTAATTTAATCGTTTGTTTGGTTTAGGGGTCAAAGAGGTGGGAGATATAGTTGAGGCTCCATCTCAAAGAAATTTGGAGTTTGTTGAAACACGATAATTATTACGCATTCTGCCTAATTATGGGTTTATTTGGCAACAACTACAAAATATTCCATTGATACAAGGTCCCTTGTCTCTAAAAATAGGAGAACAACCATGGATTGATTGGTGTTTAAAGGGTCAAACGTCGTTGTTACAAGTGACTACTAATCTTTTGTATCATTGCTCTGTTGAGTCTCTTGGATGGTTATCATCTAAGGCCGAAGAAGAATGGAGATTACACAAATCTGATCATGGGTGGTGGCAGATCTTACAATGTAGTTGGCATTCTAAATTGCCACTTGTGGCAAAGGTCTTCATTTGGAGAGTTTTGATTGGAGGATTGCCTTTGAGATTAGCTCTAAAGCGTCATGAACTAGCAACGGGTAATTGCTTTTTTGCACTGTTCAAATGGAAGATAGTACTCGTCGATTTACACAATGTCTGATTGTTTGTCAGATTTGGCGTTACATTTCTCAAATTTGACAAGTTTGATCACAGTGGATGTTTGCACAATTTACACAAGTTGACCCATGTTGAGTGGTAAGCTCAACCGGAGCCGGATCAACTGAATAAGCCTGAGCCGGTAAGCAGTAAGGACCGGTGAGTTGGGGAGCCGGTATGCCGAATCCAATCCGTAACCGGAAGCCTAGTATAGGTTAGACTACTAGGCAGTTAAAGTCTTGTAGTTAGTGTTAGATGCTCGTGTGAGCATTGAAGTACACCGTACTTCTAACAGTCCCGTGTGGACTTGTATAAATAGCGCTGATGAGCGCGTTGTAGATACAGAGCACAGAGTATTCATATAATTTTGAAGAATAGTGTGTCCTGCTCTCTCTCTCTCTCTCTCTCTCTCTCTCTCTCTCTCTCTCTCTCTCTCTCTCTCTCGCGTACTCTCTCTCTCTCTCTCTCTCTTTGTGTATTGTTCTTTCTAACGCTTCCGCAAGCAATCTTTAACATGGTATCAGAGCGCGTGGGTTGAGAACCTCTGCTGCAGACATCTACGCTTGTGAAGGAAACCCTAACAGATCGGAAAACAAGACACAAAAGGAGAAATGGACAAAGGTATGGCTACGTCGCTCCCGATGGAGAAGCTCGACAGAACCAACTACGCATCTTGGTCATACAAGATGCACCAGTACCTGCTTGGGCATGGCTACTAGAGTTATGTCGACGGAGTGAATGACTCAGCACCGGAGACGACACACAAGGACTTCCCAGTGTGGGAACAGGCGGCAAGCAAAGTGATGTACTGCTTCGCGTCTAGTGTCGATGACCAGCTGCTCAGCCATATCCGTGACGCCAAGACACCGAAGGATGCTTGGGGAAACTTGAAAAAGGTCATCGCCGCAAGCACCACTACCCGGAAGCTGCAACTCAGACAGGAGTTGAGCAATGTTCGACAGAAGAACATGTCGGTGGCAGATTACACAGACCGGATCAAAGGGATCTGTGACTCGCTTGCCTCTATTAACGTCACTGTAGAGGAAGACGAGATGGTGTAGGTCTGTCTTGGAGGCCTGGCGTCCAAGTTCGGAGCTTTCTGGACTGCGGTTTGTACAAGGGAGAATACGCCCTCATTTTTCGACTTACAGTCGATGCTCCTTGTAGAGGAGAACCACGTCGGTGCATCTACCAGTGCATCCCCAGACAACCGGATGTTGTACACGGGAGCGGATTGGTCCCGCGGGCATGGTGGACGAGGCAAGTCGGCACGCAATGGAGGCGGCCGACAAGAGCAGGAACGAAGGCAGAGTGAGCGTGCCGACAACAGTTCCGGGACTTCCACAAGCAGGGGGAGTCAAGGTGGTGCTAGAGGCCGGCAAGACTATTCCGCTACGGAATGCTGGTACTGTGGCAAAAAGGGCCACAGGGAAAGCGAGTGCTGGAGAAAGCGTGTCGATTCAGACAAATCCGGATCCGGCAAGACCGGTAAGGGAGGCCGGCAAAGCTCGCACTACGCAAACGGATTGGGAGGATCCAAGAACGGTAAGGGGCCAGGCTTGGTGATGAAGCACAAGGCAAACTCAATGAAGAAGACCACTTCCAAATCGGAGGAAGTGTGGTACGTTGACTCCAACGCATCGAACCACATGACGAGCCACGAGGAGTGGTTCTCCTTTTTGGAGAAGCCAGATCAACCGGGAGTTGTCGAAACCGGAGACGACACTCCCCACCCGATCGTGCACGTCAGAGAAGTCCCTTTGAGCCACGTCGGACAGAGGGGGAAGTTGATGAATGTATTACATGTTCCGACAATCACGAAGAACCTGGTGTCGGTTGGACAGATCGTCGACCAGGGGATGCAGGTGCGGTTTACGCACCTCGGGTGCTTCATTGAGGATGAGGGCGAAGTTACTGCGCAAGGGCGCAGAGATGGGAGGATGTTTATCCTCAACACCAATGATGTCGGCACCGCATTGTTTGCCAAAGGACAGAAGGTCGAGTCGGATATCGACCTGTGGCACAAGCGGATCGACCACGTCAACTACCAAAGGCTTCAAGACCTGCAAACGAAACAAGTCGTTTTCGGTTTGCCGAAGTTTATCGGCCGGAGAGCCCAGATTTGTGAAGCCTGCCAACTCGGGAAGCAACACCGGCTTCCATTCCCCACCGAAAGAAATCGAAGCCGTAACAAGCTCGATCTTATCCATTCGGATGTGTGGGAATCGACACAAAATGTTAGCATTGACGGGAGTCGATATTTCGTCTCCTTCATCGACGACTACACGCGGCATACATGGATCTACCTCATTAAGCAGAAGAGCGAAGTCTTCGAGTGTTTCCAGAGCCTCCGGAAGATGGTGGAACAGGAATCGAAGAGGAAGATCAAATGCCTACGGTCGGATGGTGGAAAAGAGTACTTTTCCGGCCAATTCAACAACTATCTGCAACAAAAAGGAATTCGGCGAGAATTCAGATGCAGATACACACCGCAACAAAACGGTGTGGCCGAAAGGAAGAATCGGTCGCTGATTGACGCGGCTAGGGCAATGCTGGAGGAAAAGAGCATGCCCAAGTTCTACTGGGTAGAGGCGGTCCAAACGGTCGTTTACATCCAGAACCGGATTGGGGACAAGGTGTCAGCTCACGAGCTGTATTTCGGGCGCAAGCCGAATTTGAGACACCTCCGGATATTCGGTTGCATAGCCTATGTACATGTGCCGGATGAGAAGCGGAGAAAGCTAGATGCAAAATCGGAAAAATGCATCCTAGTCGGCTATGCTCAAGAACAACAGGGGTATAAGTGTTATAACCCCTGGACGAAGCAGGTCCGAGATGTTGAGTTTGATGAATCAGCATTGTGGTATTCCTTACTGACTCCGACTTCCGATCCCGACCCGATGTCGGAGGATGGGGCTAGTGAGCCCGAGCCGGCCCAGGTAGAGAAAGATGAAGTCGGGACTCAAGATGAGAGTCCGGAATCATTCCGGATAAGCGGACCGAATGAGAGACTGGATCAGTCCAACCAGTCAAATGATGAGACGACGAGTAGTGGAGACTCTGTCGTGCTCTCCCTGCGCAAGGAACCGAGGAGACGGTTCACACGCAAAGAGAAAGGGAAGCAGAAGATGCCGGAATTCGAGACCGGCAATGACGAGTTGGATCGGTGCGCATATGACTTCGGCAAGGACATAGGCAGATCTTTGGGAACGAAGACCGAACCGGCCAAGAAGGGTCTCATATCGGGTAACGGTGAGTTACGCCGATCCACCCGCCAGAAGGATCCCGTTAAATGGTACGGGTATAACGAGTACATGGCGCATCATTATGCGTACATGACCAAGGTCGCGGAAGTGCGTGAGCCGGAGAGCTACGCAGAAGCGGCAAAGGACGCAAATTGGCGTGCCGCTATGGAGGAAGAAATGCGGGCACTTGATGCCAACGGAACTTGGGACCTGGTTGACCCTCCCCGTCACTGTAAACCGATCGGATGCAAGTGGGTGTACAAGGTAAAGTACAATGCCGACGGTACAGTTAACCGGTACAAGGCCCAGTTAGTGGCGAAGGGATATGCACAGACCCACGGAATCGACTACGACGAGACCTTCGCTCCTATAGCGAAGATGACGACGGTTCGTGTGGTACTGGCGGTTGTTGCGGCAAGGGGGTGGCATCTTCATCAGATGGATGTGAAGAATGCCTTCCTTCAAGGAGATCTTGAAGAATAAGTCTTTATGACTCAGCCCCCTGGATTTCAATCGGAGGTGAACAAGTCGGCAGTATGTCGGCTGAGGAAGTCGTTGTATGGCTTGAAGCAAGCCCCCCGTGCTTGGAATGCTAAGATCACGCACTGGTTGCGAAAGATGGAGTTTGTTGCCTCTAAGTCAGACTCTTCCCTGTTCATCCATCAAGGCTCAAACGGTCCGGTATGTATCTTACTCTATGTTGATGATTTAGTCATCACCGGCCCAGGTCTTCTGGAAATCAACCGTGTCAAGTCCCAGTTGTTGGACGCATTTGATATAAAGGACTTGGAGGACCTTCATTATTTTTTGGGGATCGAGGTGATCCGCACCCCCGACGGCATATTGCTTTCTCAACGCCATTATGTGTTGAATATATTGTACAAGTTCGGCATGACGGAATGTCGACCTGTCTCCACACCCCTGGACCGGAATTAGAAGATCCGTCCCAATTCCAGACCAGCCTGCGATGAGAAACGGTTCCGACAAATAGTCGGAAGCCTGATCTACTTGACCATCACCCGACCCGACATTAGCTATCCGGTCGGAGTGGTAAGCCAATTCATGCAGAAGCCAACCGTGGAGCACCTTCAGTGCGTGCAACGAATACTGAGGTATGTAAGCGGCACTAAGGACCGGGGGCTCTTATACCGGCAAGGTATAACCAAAGAGCTTGTCGGCTACACGGATGCCGACTGGGCTGGCGATGCAACGGATCGTCGCTCAACTTCCGGTTTTATGTTTTCTCTTGGGAGCGCGGCTGTTGCGTGGAGCAGCAAAAAGCAGGCAACAGTGGCTCTATCCAGCACTGAGGCTGAATACTGGGGTGCGACCGTTGCCACCTGCGAAGCCATTTGGCTTCGGCGACTACTGCAAGACCTATGGATCGAGGTACCGACCCCGATCATGATCTACTGCGATAACCTCATCAGCATGCAACTCGCCAAGAACCCTGTGTTCCATGCTCGCACAAAGCACATAGAAGTGCATTATCACTTCGGGCGTGAACGGGTCCTAAGCGGTGAAGTTGAACTACGGTGTCGTGAAGATTTTCGTCCATAGGCGAAAAACCGAGCGAAGCAAGCAAAACCGCGATGTGCAACGTTGCACATCAACATGTTGTATTTCTATTTATCGATAGTGATAAGTATGGTGCTAGAAATGCACCTTAGGATTTGTAAAGTGTAAAGGTGATGTGCTTTTGCGCGCACATCCACGTGAGAGAGAGAGATAGGTACATAGTAGTTCGTGTAGAGGTGGGAGTTAAGACCCATCCTTCCCACCTCCCCTAAAATCAAGGGAAATATCCCCATTGATTGAAAGGGGATATTTTGTAGCACCCTTTTTGTAAACGGTCTTCTCTCCTTGTGCTATAAAAGGAGAGGAAGAGCACCATTGTGGGGGTTGCCTTATTTTTGAGTGTGAGTGAGGTATACCATTTCGTTTAGGGTTCCTTAGTTAGGGTTTCTTTTCTTCTTCGTCGGATTAGGGTTTCGGGTTTATCATAGTCGTTTGGTGCGGCCTACGCGGCCGCCATTTTGTAATCGGTTTTCGGTTCTAATATATCTTGTTGAGCATTTGGCCTCCATCTTCCTCTTGTTCATTCTTCCTCTTCTTGTGCTAAGCTCCATTCCGAAGTCCTATTCCTTCTCCCCTTCTCCTTAGTCCAAGACCCCCGTGGTTCCGCCCTTCTCCACGCACGCGTGTAACAACGCGACATCTTTGGTGAACCCGACGTGAAGGGCGGCAAGGGAGAAAGAGATGGAGGAAGGCTTCGACTTCGAGGAGATGATGACAAAGATCTTGATGGACGCCGGACGGAAGAGGGCGAGGCGAGAGGCGGCTCAACAAGCGGTCGAAAGGGTGGTCCGTCTAGTCGGCCGGTTCGATGGGAAGGAGGTCCCAAAATTTTTGAGAGCCTACGATGCGGAAATGACGGGGATGGGCGTGGACGAAGCGACGAGGCTAGAGTTCTTTCGTCGAGCGGCGGCCGCATCAAAGTACGAGGAGGTCAAGGAGCTCCAAGAAGCTCACGAATCGTGGGAGTCCTTTGAAGGGGCTCTAATGGAGGCATACGGGTGCGCGGAATCGGAGGTAAGAGGTCGGCGAGAGTTCGATCGGTGGATGGCGTCGGCGAGGCGCCATCGGAGCGCAATAGAGGCATTCCGAGAGTTCGAGCGTCGTTTCTCTCAACTCTCGGAGTGGGAACGAAGATCGGTGGGGGCGGACAAAGTCCTCCTATTTTTGGAGACGGTCCATCATGAGGAGAGGATGGACATCATGTTCGAGCTTCAAGACGATTATGGGGCGCATGGTCTCACCGAGGAGTGGCCCGAAGTGGAATGGGTGTGTCGGCAACATGAGGCGAGGCGGTCGGCCACAACACGGCCCGCGAGCGGGGGAGAAGAGAGAGCGACGACCGACTACGCCATGCCGCCGGACGAGAGCTCATCGCGAACCGGTTTGGAGGGGCTCGACCTACAAGCGCTAATACGGGAGGCGTGCGGGCTCGTAATGGCGAAAATCGAAGCCGAAGAATGGCTTATTGCGGGGTCGGGCCCGAGCGGATCGGAGGACGCGGAGGAAGGAGCTTCCTCACACATGGAGGACGGGGCCTATGCGGAGGCCGAAAGAGAATGGTACATCGGTACCACGGGAGAGGGTGCGGAGCGAGCCGCCCTCTCGACATGGGGGGAAAGAACGACCGAGGACGAGGTCGGGGACGGTGAGGCGGCGATCGCCGATTCGAGCGGACATGGCGGATTCGGGACATGGTGGCCCGAATCATCGAGTACGGAGGAGACAAGCGGCGGTACCGCAACCTTCCACGCACCGGTTCAAGAGACCCCGGCGGCCGGCCCGAGCGCCCGCGTGAGACCGAGGGAAAAGCACGGTGGCGGCGGCAAGGCGGGAAACCGAGACAACGGTAAGGAGACCGCGGAAGAAGCGGCGGCAAGCATAACCGATGCTTGCATATACGGAGGCGGGGTAGCCACGGACAACGACGTCCGAGCGGAGGTGGCTGCGGACATTACATCGACGAGCGGCGGTCCCGCGACCTTACACGCGTCATTCCTGGAGATCACGGCGGCCGGCCCGAGTGCCCGCGTAAGACCTATGGTGAAAGGCGGTGGCTGTGGCAAGGCGGGCGACCACGGCGTCGACACGAGAGAAGGTGCGGAGCAAGCGACCGTCTCATCTCGGGGAAAAAGAACGGCCATGGACGAGGCCGATATCTACGGAGCGATGGACGCCACTTCGAGAGTGGGCGGAAGTTTCGGGACGCGGTTGCCCGAAACGTTCTACGAGGATTTCGCGAGCATACTCGAGGCTTGCGAAATGGAGGAGGAAGAGGAGACGAGCGTCGGTGTCGCGACCTTCCACACACCGGCCCTAGAGGCTTCGGCGGTCGGCCCGAGTGCCGGCACGAGACCTGGAGCTACGGACGGTGGCGGCGGCAAGGCGGACAACCGAGATAAGGACGAGACCGGCGAAAAAGAGGCGGCGGCAAGCATACTCGATGCTTGCGAAACCGAAGACGGGGTAGCCACGGACGACGATGTCCGAATGGAGGTGGCTACGGACGAGAGGAGTGGTGGTGTCGCGACCTTCCACACACCGGTCCTAGAGACTCCGGCACCCGGCCCGAGAGCCGGCGAGAGGCCTAGAGTGACGGACGGTGGCGGCGGCAAGGCGGGCAACCGAAACGACGACGACATGGGAGAGGGTGCGGAGCGAGCAACCCTCTCGTCTTGCGGCGAATGGACGGCCAAGGATGAGGCCGGTGACTACAAAGCGGAGAGCGCCACTTCGAAAGTGGGCGGAAGATTCGGGGCACGGCGGCCCAAAACATCGAGCGGAGAGGAGGCGAGCGGTGGTGCCGCGACCTTCCACACACCGGCCCTAGAGGCTTCGGCGGTCGGCCCGAGTGCCGGCACGAGACCTAGAACGACGGGCGGTGGCGGCGGCAAGGCGGGCAAACAAAATGATGCGGAGAACGGCGAAGAAGAGGTGGTGGCAAGCATACTAGAGGCTTACGGAATCGGAGATGGGGGAGCCGCGGACAACGACGTCCGAACGAAAGCGGTTACGGAGACAACAAGCGGCGGTGCCGGGTCCTTACCCACACCAATCCTAGAGGCTCCAATGGCCGGCCCGAGTGCCGGCATGAGGCTTAGTGCGACGGGAGGTGACGGCGGCAGGGCGGGCAACGGAAACGAGAAGGAAGATTGGAGCGGACGGAGGCAAGACCCCTTGACACCGGGGCCGGAGACTTCGGCGGTTGTGCTCGAATGCCAACGTGAGACCGGAGAGATGGGCGGTGACCGTGAGGAGGTGAGGCCCGGAGAGAGCGCATACGAAGACGAGTATGCGGGGCCCGGAATGGGCGTATACGGTGGGTCCGACGGAGAGGACCGGAGCGGAAACGAGGAGAGAGTCGGGAACCGACCCGACCGGAATACGGCACGGAAGAAGAAGAGAGTAAGGGCCGGCGAACCGGGCCCAAACCGAAGGAAGCCGGCCAGACCGATTGGCCGGTTACGGTTACGGTTACGGTTACGGTTACGATGGGAGCCGGTAAGTGCGAGATGGAGGCTAACCGGGCACGACGACCATGGTTCGGGGGAAAAACGGAAACAAACGAGACCCTCCATACCCACTCTAGAGACTACGGCGGTTGCGGATCAACATAAGACCGGAGAAACGGCGGGTGGCAGCGAGGAGTCGGAGGCCGGAGCGTACGAGGTTACCAGAACAGATATCCGGTACGAGATGGTGGACGGGTGGGTCCAAGACGGCGAGCCCGTGTCGGAACGGGCTACGGCGACAAAGGAGGAGAAGACCGACACGGAGGTCGGGTCTACGGCGGAAGAGCGAGACGAGATGCATGCAATACGGCCGATGGAGGGCCAAGACACAAGCATGCCTACGAAGGAGCCACATCGAGCGACCGAAGATGACGGTCGGATCACGCCTTCGAGAGGCGAATACGAGGAGGAAGGCGGCGACGACGAGACCCGGCACGATGCTAGGGAAGATTGGTGGGAAGAGGTGGCCTACGGAGAGGCTAAGACCGGCGGCCACGAAGATAAGACCCGAGAGGGATCCTCCACACCGGCTATAGAGACTCCGGCGATCGGCGCGAGTGCCGACGTGAGACCAAGAGTGGCGGACGGTGGCGGCGAGGGGACGAAGGCCACAACGGATGAAGGCACCGAGAGAGGCATACGGGAGGTCGCGGTGAACGAAGATGTATGCGCCCAAAGGAACGAACACGACATCACGAAGGATGTGTGCGGTCGAGCGGGCCAAGAGGGCCAAGAGGGTGTTCCTTCGAGCGAAACGGAGGTCGGGGAAGAAGGGTAACTTTCCGAAAGGGTACGCGAAGAGGAGCGGAATGCGAAACGTGCAATGCGGCCGCATGAGGGCCAAGCAACGAGCACGGGAACGATGGTATGCTCTACGGCGAGAGAGCACGGCAAGCAAAGGGAAGGCGAAAAATGCATGATGGGGTCATCGAAGGACCGAAGCACGAGCACGCATTCGGAGGACAACACCGACGTACGGGGAAAGCCTACGGAAGGCAAGCGCGGAGCGAGAAGAGTCGGCACGACGAGGTGCGCGGCACGAAAAAGGCGGATCCGGAGGATATGCGAGGCGGACAAAGGGTCGGCAACGGCGTTCGGGAGGACCGAACGGGGAGGAAAGCGCGGGCATCGGATATGGCGGTCCGAGTGTAGTCGGTGGTTCGAGGAAACACGGTGGACGTGGCGGATCAGGTGGAGGCAACGACTCGGCGAGCATCGTCGAGTGTGGCGGATCGGATGGAGCCGACGGTTCGAGACCATTCGGCGGAGATGGTGGGCCGGAAGGCGACGGTGGTTCGTGTGGACGGGGTGGACTTGCTCGAAGTGGAAGACGAAGCCGGGCAAGCCCACGAGGTTGTCAAGGGCTCGGTTGGCCGCCTTGGCCGAAAATCTCGCGTTTTGTTCCCCTTTTGGCACATACCGGTGGATGTGCGGTTAGGTGGGGGCGGATGTCGTGAAGATTTTCGTCCATAGGCGGAAAACCGAGCGAAGCAAGCAAAACCGCGATGTGCAACGTTGCACATCAACATGTTGTATTTCTATTTATCGATAGTGATAAGTATGGTGCTAGAAATGCACCTTAGGATTTGTAAAGTGTAAAGGTGATGTGCTTTTGCGCGCACATCCACGTGAGAGAGAGAGATAGGTACATAGTAGTTCGTGTAGAGGTGGGAGTTAAGACCCATCCTTCCCACCTCCCCTAAAATCAAGGGAAATATCCCCATTGATTGAAAGGGGATATTTTGTAGCACCCTTTTTGTAAACGGTCTTCTCTCCTTGTGCTATAAAAGGAGAGGAAGAGCACCATTGTGGGGGTTGCCTTATTTTTGAGTGTGAGTGAGGTATACCATTTCGTTTAGGGTTCCTTAGTTAGGGTTTCTTTTCTTCTTCGTCGGATTAGGGTTTCGGGTTTATCATAGTCGTTTGGTGCGGCCTACGCGGCCGCCATTTTGTAATCGGTTTTCGGTTCTAATATATCTTGTTGAGCATTTGGCCTCCATCTTCCTCTTGTTCATTCTTCCTCTTCTTGTGCTAAGCTCCATTCCGAAGTCCTATTCCTTCTCCCCTTCTCCTTAGTCCAAGACCCCCGTGGTTCCGCCCTTCTCCACGCACGCGTGTAACAACGCGACAACGGTATGTTCACACGGATCGACAAGTTGCCGACATCTTCACCAAGCCACTCGGGTCGGACAAGTTGCAACACTTTACCGAAATGCTTGGTGTTCAGCATCTCGACGTGCCGCACTTGAGGGGGAGACGCAAGGGCAAAGACACTACCGAAACGGGCAAAGGGAAAAAAATTGTTGAACCCGTAGGTAAGAGAAGAATCGGTAGAGGTGGAGACAAGAAGAAAAATGAAGCCGAGTCGACGAAGGAAGTCGGCACATCCGAATAGGTCGGAGTGAGCGGATGTGAAGAAGAAGTATACACTCAGGAAGAGAAGTGCATGCTATGCGGAGGTCATCACGATCGTAATGCGGAGTCGAATTCTTCATTCGACTTCGATGAACCGGTTGAAGAAGCCAAGGGAAGCACGGAGAAGACCAAGACCCGGACGTGGTCCGATGTGGTGAGAGGCCTGAAGCCGAAAATCGAATTGGAAAATACTAATTCGGACAAGAGCTGGAACGAGTCAGAGACAACCGATTCGGATCAACAAACGGATCTGAATGAATCGGATTAACAAGAGGCCAAGGAGACACGGACGCAGCAGAAGTCGATGCCATCGCAGAGGAACCGACGGATCGGCAAGCGTCGGAGTCATATCAGCGAAGGAGCTGAGATCGGCCTATTGAGCAGACATGCCGAAGGTCGAGGCGCACAAAACCAAAGGGGTCACAACAAACGGGACCAGACTGGACAAGGAGCGCGAGCGACGCCAAGAGAAGTCGGTTGGAAGAACCGGCTACCACAGAGGTTGACACTACGACCCTACCTCAGGTTGAGCTTGAGGGGGGAGTGTTTAGCGGCAAGCTCAACCGGAGCTGGATCGGCTGAATAAGCCTGAGCTGGTAAGCAGTAAGGACCGGTGAGCTGGGGAGCCAGTATGGCGGATCCAATCCGTAACCGGAAGCCTAGTATAGGTTAGACTAATAGGCAGTTATAGTCTCGTAGTTAGTGTTAGATGCTCGTGTGAGCATTGAAGTACACCGTACTTCTAACAGTCCCGTGTGGACTTGTATAAATAGCGCTGATGAGCGCGTTGTAGATACAGAGCACAGAGTATTCATATAATTTTGAAGAATAGTGTATCCTACTCTCTCTCTCACTCTCTCTCCCGCGTACTCTCTCTCTCTCTCTCTCTCTTTGTGTATTGTTCTTTCTAACGCTTCCACAAGCAATCTTTAACAACCCAAAATCAGAGATGGAGATCGTTTTTCTATTTCTTAGGTATTGGGGATTGCGTCATAATTGGAATATGCGCAACGCTCTTGTATTCGATGGTAGACATGGAGTAAAAGTATATCTACGAAAGTTGAAGGGAGTACTAATGTGACAATTTTCTTCATTGGAACAAGTGGAAATTCTTTCCTCAGTGGAGTGTTTGTCTTGCTTATTGGCAACTCAACATGTTCCAATACCCATGTAGTGTAGTGTAGTTAGTGGGTGACCATACTCCATTGTCACACCCATTGTAAGTATTTTTTACACACGTTTTTTAATATAATTGTGTGTTTTACCAAGAGAGAGAGAGGGAGAGAGTGTGTGTGTGTGTGTGTCTGTGTAGACTTATTGTCTATGAGAGAATTTGATAGATACTTATCCCACAAATATTCTATCTAGTGGTAGTAATGCATCAAAGAGGCGATTGTACTATTTGTCTAACTGGTACGTGGAACCCCCAATAACCGAATCAACAATTCCCACTTTAGGGATATTCTAGTTCTATAAACATGTCCAACCATACAAACCTTGTTTGTATTAATTGGAAAATCATCATAGTAACCCACAACCCATCCATGTTAATGCCTTCATGAGGGACGAACAACTATATTGATTCTCGTGTTTCATTTTGGTTGATGGCATCCATATCCGAATGCATATCATTGACTTAGCGAACATTTTTTGGTTGTACAACACGGTTTCTTTGTTTATCACTCTCACTACAATCCACCATGAGAGACACCGTACCACACAATAGTTATTCACATGTCTCTCAATGTCGAAAAAAACTATTAACATCTTGCCATGTTTGTCATTTCCCTTGGTATGTTTAACCCTATATAATCTGTATAGAATGGCTTTCAAGTCTTAAACCCTTACAAACTGAACACAATACCATTCTTCGACACTCCCAATGCCCATAAAGTTATGATGTTAGTTAAAGGTGCACACGTATCACTAACGAACATATGAAATCCTAGCAAGAATGTCCACAATCTACGTCAACGAAGTCTCCACAATGACCACTTCCCGCATGGGAAAGCACGTTAAACCACAACTCAATGCAACTCATTACATGTTTTACAATAATCAAGAGCACTCAACAAAAATGTGCTCTCATCCATGCCAACATCAATCAAATGTTTGAAGTGGCAAGTTGAAAAACATTTACAACAAGAATAAAATCAAATATTATATATAAAACTTCTACTAAATACCTATAAATTGCAACATTTTCTCATGAATTGCTATTATGCTGCACAATGAAAAATGCAAGGGAATTCCCTTCTCAAAAGAGCCTTAGAAGTATTTGTGGGTGAAGAGAACTATGCCTATTTGTAAATAGTTTTGTCTTGAACATTCATAACAAATCATTCTCTTAATAGTGTGACACGCAAGAGTAACAACCCATGTATTGCCCTTACATCTCATCGATATAAGATAGATTATTCAATGCCATAACAACGTTCTCCAATGACCCAATTGTAATTGATTACATGGGGAGTTTGTGTCATGTTACTTAGTTGATGAATCAACAAGTGCAATCAATAGTTGGTTTGAGAGCTTCATTAGTTGTGCAAATGAATTATTGTTTATAATTGTTATCATTGATTACTCATCATTGTGTGAATGATGAGTTCAACACTTTCACCAATACAATGAGATTGCACATGTATTGTTGTGTGGAATCAACTAATGTTGTTGGCTCGTTTTTTTAGCTAATTGTCAATGACACAAATTAAATTTAATTGTTGGGACGAATGAGGTGTTAAGAGTTTATTACTAATCAATAGACCAAATAAAAGCAAGAGAAATGTGAATAGATTGGATAGGAGAACTCGATCCTCCATAGTACATACCTCCCTTGAGATATGATGAAGACATAGCCAACCTGCCACCAATGTTAGGATGACTGGTACCTTGAAATAGGTAACACGACCATTGTGATGAAATCCTAGCCCGCACTGCTAGTGTCTTTAGATTTCAACCTTCTAATTTAACGTGCTTCACGAGGCTAGCTAGGCCTTATATTTATAAGCCCACTGATATATGTGTTTTTCTAAAAGACACTCCATTTATTAGTTATCAAGATCATGATAGTGCATGCACCTATTATTCCTTCTATCCAATAACATTAGTCCCTTTTTAACATCGGAACATACCCATCACTTATTATTGACCTACCCTCACAAAGGTTTATGTATGCATAACATGTGGTGGGATTGTACAATCTATTTTGGGAATATTTACTATTAGGGGAGATGTTAAGGATTAGGTAATTAATTAAGGAATAATTATTACCTAATTAAGTGATTAAGTTAAGCGATTACGTAGCGGAAGATTAAGTGATATGTGCGTGTATGTGTGCGTGAGAGGAAGAGAGAGAGAAGTACACTTATGAACACAAAAACAAGATGGGGGATGATAAAGTATGTTAAAAGGTAAATATCATCAACTATCATCAAATACAAAAATACCTTCAATGAGGTATATATATAGGTTTTATGTGCAAGGGTGCATGTGTGCTAGGAGAATATAGTTACAACGTGTAAGTCCTATATTAAATGAGCATGGAGTGGTGGATCTACAATGTATCCCACTCGAGTACAAAATCCTATTTAAGGCTTTATGGTCAACACACTAACTAGATTCTATCTAGGTAACTGCTAAGTTACATGTGTTGACTAACTAACTAAACTAAGTTGAGCTTGATCTCTCAACACGCCCCCTCAAGCTCAAGTGTGAGGTGTCCGACATCCGGCGTTGTTTTCGGCGTTGTCTGACTTTCGATGTCGGCTTCTGTGCGGCTTTCGTCCGGCCTTTGGCTTTGTTCGCCGTGGCAATCTCAAGTCCTCCCCCTCAAGTCGGTGACGAAGGCTTGTAGCGTGTGGGTGAAGGTTGACTACTTCCACCCATCGTGGGTTACGAGCTGCTTCGGTGGAGCTCTTGGGCTCTTGTTCGGCCACTACCTTCATCATAAAGGCGTAATGATGGGCCATCTACTCGTTGTAGCCGAGCCGAGCGACGAGATTCTTCTCTCTAGAAGAGCATCGAAGTTTTTTGCTCGCCGATGTGAACGCCTTCTTTACTCCAAGTGTACGCATGAAGGGTACACCGAACTCACTGTCTAGTGAGGGAGCCGATCCATCCGAATCATTGTCGTCGGGGTGGTCGACTTCGTATTCGGGCATCTTACCTTTGCCTTTGTCCAAGTTCTTACTTGGCCGCGGCGTGCTTGGGTAGCGTGGGGGCTCTTGTGGCCCACTAGGCTTTGTCGTAATCAGACTTTCTTCGAACATGTGTTCGAAGTGATCTCCATCTTCTACCTCTTGTTCGGCGGATTCTGGGTCGAGCGGAGTTGGAGTCAAAGTTGTCTCTAGTGCGTACCAGGATGCGGACTCATCGAAGACTACGTCTCGACTTTACCCGAACCGCTCGGGTAGAAGGGTTGTAGCACTTGTATGCTTTCTTCTCGAACGAGTATCCTATGAGGATACATTCCTCCGACTTCGCGTCGGGCTTTTGTTGTTGTTCGTTCGGGATGCGTACATTCGCAATGCTTCCGAACACCTTGAGGTGCGACAGGATCAACTTCCTTCCGATGAGGAGCTCGTATGGAGTTAGCTCATGCACTCCATTAGTGGTGCATCGATTCATGAGATAGACGGCCGTGGATGCCGCTTCGCCCCAATAGAAATTCGGCATGTGCTTCTCATGCATCATGGCACGTGCTACCTCGAGTATTTGCCGATTCTTCCTTTCGGCGACTCCATTTTGTTGGGGTGTGTGTCGGCACAAGAATTCTCTTCAAATGCCTTCACTTTGGAGGTAGGAGGTGAATTTGTCAGAGAAGTACTCCTTGCCTCCATCCGATCGTAGGCATTGAATGTGCCGACCGGTTTCTTTTTTGACTTGCCCCTTGAGCTTTTGGAAGTGGGAGAACACTTCGCTTTTCTTCTTCATTAGGTAGATCCACGCGTAGCGCGAGTAGTCGTCGATGAAGGTTACGTAGTATCGGCATCCGCCAATCGTTGGCGTTTGAACCAGTCCCCATACATCCGAATGTATGACGTCAAGGAGGCCTTTACTTGCGTGGCTCTCCTTGGGGAATGGAAGTCTATGTTATTTGCCAAGTTGACACGCTTCGCATACTCGATCGACTCGTTTTGACTCGAATGTCGGAAGTCCGATGACGACTCCTTTTGTTTGCATAGCTCAAAGCCGTTGGAGGTTTATGTGGCCGATTCTCTTGTGCCACAACTTGATGCTTGTCTCAGCTTTGAGACCTTTGGCGTACATTGCCGATTTCACCTCATTCGAATTGAGGATGAACATTCGGCCGTCTCTCCGCCCCTTCGCTATGAGTCGGCCATCTTTCTCGATGAAGCATCCTTCTTTGTTGAAGCGGACTTGCATGCCTGCTCCATGATTTGGCCGACTGAGACCAAATTCTTCGTTATTGTGGGCACGTGCAAGACATTCTTGATGCAAGTTTGCTCACCCTTCTTTCTCGAATGGGACATTTCCGATGTGTTGAATGGGGTATGTGGTGTCATCTCCCGTCTGTATGAAGCTGGGTCGATCCGGCGTTCGTAAATAAGGAAACCACTCTTCGTGAGATGTCATGTGATGTGAGACGCCGGAATCAACGAACCACACGTCTTCTGAGTTGGAGGTGCTTGCGGAGTTGGAGACCGTCATAGAGTTCGCTCTATGCCTCATTACGAACATTCCGCCACGGTTGCCGTAGTTGGAATTTGGGGCATAATTTGTAAACATTTCACTACGATCGTCGTAGTCAGAATTGGACGCGTGATTCATGAACATTCCGCTACGGTTGTCGTGGTCGGAGTTCGATGCGTAGTTTGTGAGGTGTCGACTTGTTGAAGCCGACTGACTTCTCTTTTTCCGACACTCCGCCTCGTAGAAGCCTATTTTGCTGCAATAATTACAAGTTGCGGGCCTCATTTGCCAATCATGTTCAACGTGGAAGCTCCCCCTTCTTCTGAAGGTTCCTCGATGGCTTCCATGAAGGTTTGAGTTCCCTTCGCGTGATGGGTCGAATTGACCTCTTCTACTGTCGTGACCTTCTCCTCGGCCACCGTCTGAATTCGAGAAGAACATTTGTCCTTCCGACGTCTTGCTTTTGGTTTAGACGTGGTTCTGTTCGACCAATAGCATTGATTGGAGGTCGAAGAATGACAGAGGGTTTTCTCTCACCAAGATTGTCGTCCATAATGGTGAGGCCGCCCAAGCATACTTGAACCAACTTGTCTTCGTCGACGTTTATTTTGATGGAGCCAAGCGAGTCACAAATGCTCTTGATCTTGGCGGTGTAGTCCGACACAGACATGTCTTTTTGCCGAATGTTGTTCAACTCTTGTCGGAGTTGAAGCTTTCGGGCGGTCGTGTTGGCGGCAAACATTTTCTTTATGTTCTCCCACGCCTCTTTGGGCGTCTTGGCGTCTCGAATGTGGCTAAGCATGTGGTCGTGAACACATGTTGCCAAGCAATACATGACTTGACTCGCCGCTTGCTCCCATGTTGCATAGTCAACATTTTTTGAGTCGGGTCGATTTTCTTGAGCGTCGTTGACGTAGCTCCAATACCCTTGTCCGATGAGGTATTGGGTCATCTTGTACTCCCAAGACGAATAATTGCTCTAGTCTAACTTTTCACTAGGGAGCGAGCTACCCATTTGTGTGTTCATGTTGATTAGTGTCTTCTCTTTTTGCTTTTCTTCCTTCGATCACGTATACGTGCTACGTAGCGGCACTACGATAGCGGATAACCGGATTTGTCGTCGGCGTTTTGAACACAATCACGGAGTGTCGGGTGGGCTTAGTGGATATGCTAAACCACACTCTCTAATACCATGTTAAGGATTAGGTAATTAATTAATGAATAATTATTACTTAATTAAGTGATTAAGTTAAGCGATTACATAATGGAAGATTAAGTGATATGTGCGTGTATGTGTGCGTGAGAGGAAGAGAGAGAGAAGTACACTTATGAACACAAAAACAAGATGGGGGATGATAAAGTATGTTAAAAGGTAAATATCATCAACTATCATCAAATACAAAAATACATTCAATGAGGTATATATAGGTTTCATGTGCAAGGGTGCACATGTGCTAGGAGAATATAGGTACAACGTGTAAGTCCTATATTAAATGAGCATGGAGTGGTGGATCTACAATGTATCCCACTCGAGTACAAAATCCTATTTAAGGCTTTATGGTCAACACACTAACTAGATTCTATCTAGGTAACTACTAAGTTACATGTGTTGACTAACTAACTAAACTAAGTTGAGCTTGATCTCTCAAGAGGAGAAAATATATATATTTTAATTTGTCTCAAGTAGATAATCACTAGTCACGAGACTCTTAATTCATGTTTCTTTTTTGTTTATCATTTGTTTCATTTCACCCAAACGAGGGTTGATGACATCCTTAAGTCCAATTGAAATGAGTTTGAGAATGTCGAAGAGCGCCAAAAGAGTTACTCGTGTCTTCTTGGTTATTATGTTCATCTAGAAATGAGAGATTGCTCTCTCAGTTTAATCTATTGTTTTCATTTGAGGGTTAACAAGGCGAGATATATAATTGAGACCCGGTCTCAATGATTTTTGGACTTTGTTGAAGCACAAATACGGGTTTATATGGAAAAAACTACAAAATAAAACATTTATGTAAGGTTCTTTACAATTGATTGGAGTTTTTGGACTCTCTCTCTACATGTATACAAAGAGAGAGATTGACTAATATAACTCCTTTTTCTTTTTCTTTACATTTGTTTGACCTTCAATGGCAACATATTTTATAGACACCAAGACATGGTTTAACGTTTACTTGAGCTCCCTCTTGTTCACGATCAATATGTTTGCAATTCATCTAGATACGAGCGTGAGTGTCATTCCCCCTCTTGTCCCTTACTTCAACTCGACTAATCTCCCCAATCAAGGGGTGCGTTGTGAAGCATAATGAAAAGTGAAAGGTGGACTTCTTCAATGCTAAGTAGGAACAATAAGAAACGGGGATCCAATGATTGTTTGCGTACAATGCAATGACACTTCCAAACTATGCTCATGGTTAGTCCTAAATATGAATGTCATCTCCTTCACAATGATTGACATCAAGTCATCTACCAAATCCAACAACCCAAACAACATATATTGTTAACATTTGTGGTCACGTTTTTATGCCCTCGTTAACCATGATGAACATATGCTTTACTTCCACGAGAGAGTTGGTTGAGGTCGGTGTCATTGGCCAACTCTAGGTTGTACATGTCAAGTGGATGGAGGGAGCTATTGTCTAGGTTATTATTTGGATGTTGTGATATAATCTTTCAACTTGGAGAAAGTTATGCACACAAATCAATCATGGTTTCATACAGACGAGGGATGTATGCTTTAGTATTGAAACATGATGTGGTATTTCCCAGCAAACTTGTACTCTTCATCCCCCAGTTAGTGGGTTAGTGAAGAGAACTTAATAGTGGTCCTTGGAAGTGCATAACAACACTTGAAGGTAAGAGTTGTGTAGACCCTTGGTGGAAACGCAAATGCGACCTGACAATTTGACAATGTAAAAGTGGATACGAGTTTCCCACTTGGAGCACAATGGTCACCTATAATTGTAAAAATCAACCAATGACAACTTTGTCAGTCATGAAAGTAGAGGCACAACCATGGCTACTTCTGATGTCGCTTGATTATGCGATCCTTGTTAGAGTTGGACGTATGTAATTGTCGATTTTCTACCCCTGGTTTTAAAGTTATATTCAAACTTATCAGAACCACATGTCGTGAAACACATTGAAATCCACCATCAGGTTCGTTCAAGAGTGGGGTTTGGCGAAAGATATTGATCTTGTCCATATGAACACATGACAACAAATCATAGTTAGCTTTCTGAGCGCACTCGGAGGGCAGAGAAATTCGGATTTCAATGCCAACATGAACATGACCATGACCATCGCCATCACCATCGTATTGGTGTTTTGCCATTGTGTTTTGTTTTTGTTTCTGAAACATCGGTTTCAAACTCGTTGGCTTGTTAGATGATGATTTCCGGAATGCGCCCGATGCCATTGATACACCATAGTGTCAGCATGCATGTAGGCATATATACATATATGCACACATAGCAAGGCATGCCATGCCGCCGCATACATGGGAAATGATGGGATGATAACCGGAAACAACATAATATAATAAATATAACAAAAGTAATAAAAAAACATATTTGTAAACAAAAGTAATAATAAAAAAACATATTTGTTAGTGCTTCTATCTTCTTCGTACTACTGCTTCTTCTTCTTCTGTTCCTGTGTTTCTCCTTTTTCTTCGATCGATCGATCGATCGATCCATGGCTTCTTCTTTACGGTGCTCGATCGCAGTCCCTCCAGCTTCCCTGGGTCTCCATGCCAGCCCTGTCTCACTGAAAATCAACAGTAAACTCTGTCTCTCTCACTTGCGTAGCCGACGCTTTGATACTCTCCGCATCCGCGCTGCAGAATCAGGTGGGTCAATCTGTTTACAAGAAAATATGTATTTCCACAAGAAAATATGTATTTTTTGAGCGTTTTAGTGGAAAATGTACATTTACATGCTTGTGCTCGATACACTGATCCAACCAGCGACATACATATCTGCATAGTTTTTTGGTTAACAGTTCCTTTTTTCGGTGAAAACTAGTATTGTTTGGTTGAAAAGGGGCTAGTTTTTGGTGAGTTTTCCTTGATCTTTTGGTGAAATATAGCTTTATACTTAATCTATATCAAACTATCCAACGAGGAAAATAGATGTATACATAGTCACTTGATGGAAATCCCTTCATGTGTGTACTAGATTGAATGCTCAGTACTCGCCAAGAACACATGTATGTTAAATCTCTTTATTTCTGGTGGAAATCGCTTTCTCCTTGTGTTAAACCAGAAACATACATATCCACATAATATTTTGGTGAAAATATTTCCAGGAAATTGTTAGATTGATTGATCATAGACGTGTATATAGTTGTTTAGTTAAAATTCCTTTAGAACTGGGTTAGGCAGAACAAATTCAACAAGGAAGGTGGGTATATATTTGATGTTTAAGATCCAATGATTCAACTTGGAACAAAAATATCAATATATATTTTCTATGTTCAGGTGGAATCAAGTTATCCAGGGAACATAGATACTCATCTAGTCCTCTGGAGCAAAGTCCATTATGTTTGTCATAGATGGACTCATTACATAATGAATGGGGCACATGGACATTGTATGATCACCTCACATGGTATTTGAGTGCTTGAAGTCTCAATCTCTGTGATATTCCTATATAATAAGGAATTAACTATAACGAATCGATAGAAGGCATATAGATTCAAGTCTCTACCCACCACTATCCTCATTCTGGGGAACACATCATTGTGTTATGTCAATATTTCGAACTTGCTTCCACTATTAGATTAGAGGAAAATAAGAGAATGAATGAAAATGCATGTGATCATAGATTGCCCT
This sequence comes from Azolla caroliniana, assembly GCF_043228905.1. NCBI lineage: Eukaryota > Viridiplantae > Streptophyta > Polypodiopsida > Salviniales > Salviniaceae > Azolla > Azolla caroliniana. The sequence continues at coordinate 2,934,423 of NW_028230451.1, read as the reverse complement.
TATATATGTCCACAACCATTGGTTCATGTTGCACTGTCTTTCATGCTGACATGGATATCTTTTTATACTTTTAAGTTTAAGGGTATCTAGCCCTTGTATAGTGACAGACCCTAGGGCCCAAACTTCCTGTCCAATCTGGTATTTTTCCTGGTTTGGATTGAGCTGAAAGAAACCATTTAGTCACAGCTGACAATTGAATATATTTCATTTCAAATCTCCTCAATGTCTATAAAGGACTGTACAGACCATCTACTTCCATATAATTAGAGAAAATCTCGTTTTCTGGTATTCGTGGCACACCCGTCTTGAACTCCATCCAATTGATAAGATGTTTGACTCCCCTCTGAGCAGACACTCTGTTTGTCTTTGTGTTCAGGCTCAGCTAAAGCCTAAAGCCTAAAGCCTATGCCTAAGTGAGGTTGGGGTGACATGATGGTCAAAGATGGTTGTCTGAGTGCACATGCAGAGGACCTTGTATGGTGCCTTTTGCTAGCTCAATTCGTTTTCATTTCCACTTTTTTTCATTTGACTTGGTTCGCCCAAAGCTTTAGGGTTTGATTTAATTTGGCCCCAAAATATAACAGTTTAGCAGTTTCTAGCTTGGTTCAACTTGATTTAAATGTTTCACACAGTTTACGTTTTAGGCTTATAGTTTTCAGAAATTGGGATTCTTTATCTTGTTACTGCCATGGAATACTAGCGTTTTCTTACCCGCAGAAGAGGGAAATTCAGCTGAGAAGTTACTGCACATCCTGCCTCTGCTTGCATGTCCCTCTGCAAATACAATACACAGCGCACCTTAGAAATGGCCTCTCCATACATACATACATCACATACATACGCTCGTGACTAACTACTACCAAAAATTTAAGAGGGCAAGTGAGGGAATCAACTTCTGATGATAAGATTAACCTGCATGCTTCCACATTTAAAGCTAAAATATTAGTTTAATCATAGATGACCATCTTAGAAGAATAAAAAATGGCAATACCTGATGATTTCCAGAAAGCATATGAGGATTTAAGTATGAAATTGGAGGACTTGTTTACAGAGGATGAGATTATATATTATATTTTAAGTGATAATCATGGTGGGAACACTGAAAATGTAACTTTGTTTTATATTTGGATGTCTTCAAGTATGTATGTTACTTCACACTTTGTAATGTGCAGAATTGTCTTTTGCTTCATGCATTACATTGCTGGTGAGCATGGACAAATTTCTATTTTTCTGGAAGCTCATGTCAAATTGAATATATGCAGATGTGCTTAGATCAATTTAATGGACTTGGGAATGGTTTCTGGTTATGTTTAATGGTTTAATGGTTTCAAGTTTGGTTTGATGGCTAAATGGATTCTTGATCAAACAGTTTGGTTTAGGTTTTTGTTTCTATGAATTTTGTTTAGCTAAAGTTTTCTTATAGCTCAAATGTTCTGGCTTAAACAGTTCTGGTTTAAATATTTAGGCCAAATGGTTAAACAACTTAACTTAGTTTGTAACCTCTAATCAATATTAAATGGTTTGATTCGGCTCTGCTCAAGTCGAATCAAACCGAAACTGAACCAGGCAAATGGCTATGTCTAGAGCATTGCTATCCAGTCAGTTTCTGTGCCATGGACAAAGACATGCAAATAAATCTAACCTCTCTTTTAATGTTGATAATTACTGAAGGTTATGCCTGTGCACATAACAATCAGTGTTCATCTTGTGTAGTCTAAGGTCTTTCATGTTGATGTCAATCAATTGGTACTTATAAGTTAGTCACTTTCCATCTCTAAACAGGAACGGAACCTGTTGTCAAGGCTCCAATCACTCTATCACCATCTGCGTTAGGCCATTTGAATAAGATGAGGGCAGAACGCAATGAAGAACTTTGTTTGAGGATTGGAGTGAGGCAAGGAGGCTGCTCTGGAATGTCTTACACTATGGATTTTGAACTTAAATCAAACTTGAGAGAAGAGGATTCTCTTATTGATTATGAAGGATTCACAATGGGTAAGCTGCTCACCCTATTCCAGTAACTCCAAGTTAGGTTTTCGTTTCTCATCGATTGAGATAATATATCTTAAGGAAGATTGACATTGACATTGGGTAGTTCTTCCAAAGCTTGTTAAATAACTACGGAAAATCTGAAAGCAACACAGTCAGAAAAGAAACAACTAATCTATCAAAGCTTGTTAAGGTTAGTAGGAGAAAATATTAGAAATTTGTCATTTCTTTGATGGATCCACTTATTGGATACTGCCTTACATTAATATTACTATCAGCGCATTTGAAATTTAGATTCACATTTGTAGTTCTAGCTTTTCCTCAAAGGTTGACTTGGACCATCTTCAATGTTGAAACAAAAGGTTAAATCGTAAAAGGCAATCTTTAATACCTGCAGAAACAAATGAGATTGAGACTGTAGATAATTTGAAACAAAAATTTAATTTCAAATTTGGGGCAGGACAGGAACAAGATAGAAATAGTCTGGTGAAATTGTTGGTGAAGATCTAGATGCTGCACTGCTGGGTTATATGAGATAGCAATTTTTCAATTTTATGTAGAGAGAAGAAAATAGTGAATTGAACTTGAAATTTTAGTATTCACTTTTTGATTAATTTAGATTTTTGAATATTATCATTAAATTCAATTAAGTTTTTTATGCGATGTTTTTGTAGTCTTTATGCTAGATTAACTGTTGACTTTCTGTTCCATTTTACAGTTTGTGATCCAAAGAGCCTACTTTATCTTTATGGGATGCAGCTTGATTATAGTGATGCCCTTATTGGTGGTGGGTTTTCCTTCAGTAACCCGAATGCAACATCAACATGTGGCTGCGGAAAGTCATTCGCTGCATAAGTTATGCAATTACCCTATTACTCTTATTTTCATGTGCTAACTCTAGCCATATTATGTGCTAAATATTGTTCATGTATAAAACAGTAGTGTATCTTCATAATTGCTACTTGTTTATTTTTGTGAACTAAAGCAAGATTTACAGTTAACTTCTCTAAAAGTTCCTCTTTACAAGGGCATGGGAACTTTTAGTTTTCACGGGATTCGATATAATTGATAATGCTGGACATTGATATTCGTAATAGGTGCGGTGCCTACATGCAAGAGATGATCCACCAATCATTCATGTAGCCATTACATAACTATCATGCTATCATATCTTTCTTTGTGTTTATACAAGGGATTTAGTGTCTATTATGATTGAATATGGAATACTTCCATAATGATTGAAAAAGAACATGGCTAGGGTAGTGATAGTGGAATAGCTTTCATATATGTATATCTCTAATCCAATCTAATCCAAATCAAGGTAATTTAACAATGTATTTAGATTACATGTAATATGTAGTATTTGGTGTGTAAGATTGTGACTCAAAATGAAGATTGTTGATGGCATAAAAATGTTTGGGATTTACACATGATAAAAAATGTGACATGTAGGAAGCACATACAATGAAATTGGAAAGCATTGAAGACTTACCAAACATTTTTGTAGTTTTTGTTGCGCCTTACATACCAACCTCATTTTTGTTGTATTAGAGAGAGAGAGAGAGAGAGAGAGAGAGAGAGAGAGAGAGAGAGAGATTGGGTTTTGAACCCAAGACGAAGTGTTAGAAGTGCAATTTAAAAAAAAGGAGATTTTCAATTGTTGAGTTTACAAAATCATTTACATCTTTTGTTGATACATGACATGTTTGAAAGCAATTTTCTTAGCATGCATTCTAGACCTTGCAAATTGCCCACACCTTTGCAATTATTAGTTTTAAATTTGTTGAGTGTACGTTTACAACTATATACTTAAAAATGATGCTCATCCATTGACTACTTAATTAGATAAATTACCCAATGACTTCTCACTCTTTACACACTAGATAGGGTTAACTTCTAAGTTCTCCCCACATAAAAGTGATGAGCCCTCTCACCTTTGATGCATTTACATAAAATAATAATCCAAGGTAGTGTGCATCAAGGCGATAACTAGATAACTATTGGAGTTGACAAAAATAATACTCATAAAATTAAGTATCTCATTAAACAAAGCTAGCACCCATATAGGATAGTTAAGATCTTCCCTAATTTATGTATGGGAGTTCCCTCTTCACCTCTGTTGTGTTGAATGGAAAAGTAAGGTGGGATCCAAATAAATGTAGCATTTTCTATGTACTTCAATGTGGAAGTGGATATATCTTGCACCTAATATCTACAAAACCGCAATAAATGGAGAGAGAGTGAAAAACAAAAGGGTTTTGAAGTCTGTGAAAGTATAATAAGTAATGCCATGGTCTCATTCTTGTATCATGTTGAGTTCTTTGGCAATAAATTCTAAAGACATGTCCAATATATGATACATGGCATCCAACATACAATCAACTTGTGACTATATCCAATATTCTAACACATTAAGTAGCACATAATGCCTAATTTATCATCAAATATGGATTGTTTACATTGTGGTTTCTATGAATATGTAGAATCTATGTCATTACAATGTCTTGATGCACATGCCAAATTTATGATTGTGACAAACCAAGTTGAGTTCTCTAGCCTCTCCATCAAACATTTTAATTTCTAATACTATCCCTGTGTCTCTATTTGAAAACTTACCAATGGTGATCAATTGTTTTGGTTTACATTTTGATCTCATCATTATGCCAAAATATTATATGGCTAATCATTGTCCCGTTTCTAGGGTATATTGTTCCAATCTATCATCCTAATTATCCTACCCTTAACCCATTAAAATTAGCTATAGAACTTGTCTATAGGTCATGTCTATAAAAGGTGCCATGACATGACACTTTCGGAACCAGGACAAACTCATATGGACCTTAAGCGTTGGGCTATATAAAGCAGACTCTCACAATGAGCCTAAGATATCTTATTTAGATAATTTATTCAACAACCAATGTATGACTTGAGGAAATATTTGGTGGTATGGGACACCAATGGTATTTTATGTTTGTATCGTGTCCTTTGCTCTGGGTGATACAACAAATCACCATTACCTTATCCTCCCAAATATTCCGAAGATGAAAAAGATACAATTTCCAAATTTACCTTGGTGAAATACCCCCAACATCACACAAACAAACAATTTCAATACTCCAAGGTTCCTCTTAAACCATAAAATGTGATCTAATTATCTCTAGAGATGTTGGCTTTTCATGTCAACAAATCTATGTCTTTCAGTTTCCTCTCTTCTCAAAATATTTTCCTTACTTTTTTGGTCCCTGACTCAATTAGTTAGTTACTTGCTTATTTTACTTCATTAACATGTCCTCATCAAAGTGCAACGTTAGCCAACATGTGAATGAGTATTTTGATAATCAAACATGCGAAATGAAGGTGGAGGTTGAAAAAACATATACAAAGACGAAAAGAGAAGTTGGTTGGATATATATCATTATTGTCCGCCAAGATAAAAAAACATGTTGATTTCTCTTTTGTTGCATGGATTTTTTGTGGACTTACATTTGTTTATTTCGCCTTCATTGCATAATTTGTCTGCTTCGAAGTGCCAAAAAGTACATTCTTTTCTCCATGATGCGAGGCAACCTCACGACCAACGTATTTGAAACTTTCTATCATTTCATATGGCTCATTGTTGCATGCAGTATATGGTTTATCATTATTATAGCGTTGACCAACATAACCTACATATGGAGATGTTGACACATTAGCTTATTATGCACGCAAAAGTCATTCAAGCTGCTCATAAGCTTGTCTGTATATGTGCAATACTTCTTGAAAGCACCACCACATCATAATTGTAAAACAAAGCACGTTGATTGAATTACTAAAGATAAAACTCTTCATTGTCTTCTTCTTTTACAAGCCTCACCGGACATTTGTTCCAAACATCGATGCATGAACCGATGAGAGCAGGCGACATCCTTGATTGAAATGCGTAAATGACAATGGTTTGGTTAGGGCCAAAACCAAACCATGAAACCACGACATAACTGCTTTACAAGCAGCTCCATTGTTGTAGGGAAAGACCAGACTTCGAAAACGATCCACATTCATATCATACGACTCCTCTGAAGATCAGGGATTCTTGGTAGCTTTACATAGAAGGCTCTAGAACGTTTCTTTTCCGAAATGGGGATGATCCGAATTGAAGGCAGGATAAGATTTGAAGCCAAGGAAGAGGTCTGGTATGGGCCTCATCGGACAAAAACACAGAAGAGAAAGTGAAAGTGCAAAGAAAGAGATGGGGGGGCATTATATGAAATTTAGTAAAACTCAGGCCAGAGAATGAGGGGCATGTTTTGAGGTTTCGTTTTTTCGCCAAAATTCTGAACAAAAAGATAAAGAAAAAAAAAGCAGCAGCAGTAGCAGTAGCAATAGAAGCAGAAGAAGAAGAAGAAGAAGAAGAAGAAGAAGAAGAAGAAGAGATTCGCAGAGAGCTCGTGGCTATGGCGAATTCGGGGCGTCGAAGCTTTCTGCAATGGCTCCTGAAGGGTTTCTTCCTCCCAGGTATGGATCGCCTTTGGTGGTGGATCGCTCTTGTATCCATCCTCTCCCTTCTAGGTCAAGAGATCGCTCGCACCTCCGCCCTCGCCATCGCTGTCTCCTCCGTCCCAGACTTCGAAGGTTTCGGCGATGAATCCGAAGAAGCAGACGAAGAACCTCTCTCCATGGTTTCTACCCCTCCCCCCCCTCCTTCTCTTCACAGAAAATCTGGTTTCGAAACGGATCGAGGCCCTCCTTCTCGTTCGTCACTGATCGAAACAGAAGGAGACGAAGAAGTTAAAGGAGGACAAATAGGTGCAGCAGAAGATGCTATAGAAACTTCTGATCAGACACCATCGCTGAGCTCTCAGACCCATGAGACTCTGACTTTTTCTGCACCTTCATCTTCACCTTCAGCCCCAGCAGCAACTAAGAGACATGAATATTGGGACGAAGACGAGTTCGAAGGTTTACCTGAACAAGAAGAAGAAACAGTTTCTTCTTCAGCGTCATCATCATCATCCTCTTCTTCTTCTTCTCCATCAGATCTGTCTTCTGAAGTTTCAAATCAAGATCCAAAGAATGTGCAAAGCAGAATTGATCCTCGGAACTACATCCTTGAGATAGCTTGTATATGTTTTCTTATCGTTTTTGCCATAGCTTACTTCTTTGGAAAAAAAGAGAACGAGAAGATTGTTCTTGCTTGGGCCGCACAATTTGCAAGCAAAGATTGCATCTTTGAGAAGAATTTCAGTCTCCTCGGAACGGGACCAGAAGCAGATTCACCTCTCCTTATCAAAGAAGGCCAAAATCTCTTCAAATTCTATGCCAGTGGAAGAAGATTTTGCAAAGGTCTTCTAGCCACCATGGATTTACAATGTAGACACGATCTTATTGCTTGTATGTGGTATTTCATAAGCCCCAGGAAAGATGAAATCACTGTTGATGTATTTATGAATGATGAGAATATGGAGCCTATAACATTTGCTCTGGTTAGAAAGAAGAATGTGAAAGCAATGGTGAAAGAGTGGAGAGATATTCAGACTTTTGCTCCAGTTCAGTCTCAACAACGGAAAGGATTATCGGAAGAACTTGTTTTTATTTCAGAATCGCGAGAATTAGGGATTGATCTTCTCACTGATGCTGTTATTGATCAGGTATGGTCTTATGCTAAGTGATATTGTTCCTTTTGTTTGTTTGGTAGATTAGCTCTTCTCATGGATATTAAGTAAAAGAATCAAGGGAATTTGCAGTATGCAATTGTGTGTTAATTAATGAATATTTATTATTATTCTTTGTTTTAGATTGTCAATTATTAGATATGGTCTTCTCACATAATGAGAAAGATGGATCATTTTTTCTTATAACAATACAAAATATGGGGTGTACATTAAGGCAACATTTTAATGTCTTATCTTGGAAATCAATATGTGGATGGTATCAAACAACATATTGCAATATAACTTGGTTTTCGATTGGACAAGGTTCTGCAACCCCCAATATAGTTAATGATCTCTTTTGTTTATTTCTTTTATAGTGATATTGAATTAGAGACTGATGCATATTGGGCTAGACATTAATGCATATCGTATTAGAAACTGACTCAGATTGGATGAGAGATTGAAGTAGAAACCAATTCATATTCCATTAGAAATCCATTCAAATTAGAGTAGGACCAATATATAATATGTAAGCCATTGCCTGTCTTTCAACGCAGGCTAATAAGATATGTGATAAGTATGCACCATTTCCTGGACTAACTACTCCTTGTTATGATCAGGTTTTTGGTGAGAAAGCTTTTCAAAAATATGGAAGCAATTTTGTATCTCTACATTTTACAGATGAATTTCCCATTGGTTCACATAAGAAGATACTTCAGTTCAAGTTTACTCTGCCATCAATCCACGCTATGGCAGATATGTCTCGTCTGATCGCACTAGTACCTTACTATATTGACCTTGTTGGTCGATACAAGCTGAATGCACAGGTGAGTAATGATTACACATATATGCATGAAAAAACTTTGAAATACCCCTAAGTTTCCACTGTTTCCCCAGATGTCCTTGGTTAACCATTGGAACAGATAAAATGGATGAATTCACCACATAATATTGCAAATAACATTCATATATTTGAGCGATAAGAGACTTGGGGAAAGGGGATGACTTGACCAATAACTTGGTCAAATAGCACATATAGTTGCTTTGAAGGAATGACTTTACGGAAATAATGAAAACTCAGGGATATTAAGGGAAATAAAGAAAAAGTTTGGTGGTGTTCAAAAGTTTTTTTACCATATATATTATGTTAAAGATTGAGCGACTGATGTTCTGATGCAAACTAAATTTGCATCCTTGTTTGTATATTATAGCTTCGCTCAAAGGCTGATTCAGCAAGAGCAAAAGTAGCTCAAGAAGCGTTCAAAGAAGCCCAGAGTGCTCGTCAGGAAGCCTTGCAAAAGAGGAAGGAAGAAAGAAGGAAAGCACTTGAAAATTCTGAGTCCAGAATTGCTACGGAAGTACTCCGCAAGAGAGAAGAGAAGGAGAGACTGCGTCAGATGAAGAAAGCCATGCCCAAGATTAAAGTGTCTAGAGCTTAGATACACACGTTATTTTTGTGTGTATTGTTTCATATTTTGTGTTTCTTGGGTTTGAGTTATGGTATATTTGATTTATGTTTGGGAAATTTATTGTTATGCCAACAACACCTTTTTTTTTGTTTTGAGAACATCCAAGGAGGCCAGGTTTTGCTTTGTCCCGCCAATACCATAGTATTTTATAAGGGCATTTTGAAATGCTTCTTTTCATTAAGCAGCACTTTGCTCTATATGCACACAACTTTTCCTAGAGTTTCATGGAGCTTTTCTGGAGTTTTACTATTTGGTGACATTTCTTTGTTTTGGTGAGGTTCTCTTTAAGCTGCTTTGATATTTGGTAACATAGGAATCTGCCTCGAGTTCTCAATTGCAATGGAGTCACTGGAGTTCATATTGATTTTGATCCTTTGAGATACACCCTCACAAATATATGGCCCTCCTAGAATTTATATGTGGAAGTTGGGGCAAAAATAAGCAAGGTAAAGACTCGTGCAAACCAAAGTTGAAACGCAAAGTTAACTTTTAAGCTATGGTTCACAACATTATAGTTATAAATTTTGATCTATGAAGGGAGGAGCTATGCATGAAGTGGTGGCATAGAACATGATGAAGAGACACCAATGCAAGACAATATATTTACAAGAGAGGATGTGGTGTATTGCCAAAATGCCTTATGGGACAAACAATCCTTACAAAGCACTATCCCAACCAAGGTAGATATATGGGGATTTGCTGAAATTGTAAACTATCTTATTTTCTAGTTTCACGATGTAGATCTTCCACGAGTTTTGTTTTGTTAAGTAGATGAGGAAAGAACATTCTTGGTGTCATTGACACTTGTTCCATCCTCTTTCGAATATCTTCAAAGCTAGTAAAACCTTGGAGTAAATCATGAAATTTATTCTTGATGTCCTGATATGCAAGGCATTCCAAAGGTACACATTCCTTTGTTTTTGTTACATTTAAGGCAACATAGGTTGCATATTTTTCTTTTTTGCTCAACTCTTCCAACCCTCAATTTCTATTTTCAATGTGTCTTGAGTGTGCCATGAATGTGATGGCATGCTTAACTCTATTGGGCATGGTTGTTTGTCTACATGTGATTTTGGGCATGAGCCAATGATTGCCAATTATTTTCCCAATATTGAGTATCAATGCAATTGCAATAGTACTCAAACTTAGATCTATGTTAGGTGGTTGTCTATTTTGTGTGGAGGGCTTTAGCCTTTCATGGTTGTTGATTAAAAATATGGCCTAATATTTCTCTATCCCTTTCATTTTCTCTATGTGCACACGTCCATCTTGCAAGCAATCTATCCATATGTTTCTTGATATCTTGGAGATTTTGCAAAAGGGGCATATGTGACCTTGGTTGTAGTGCAAGGACCAAGGTGACACATGCAACCCAACCCAACCCCCTTGTTCTCTTCGATGAGATATTCCCACATGCAAGAAATTAGGTTAAGATGTGGAAATGTAGACGATGTATTCGAATATTAAACCTATAAAAATATATATTGCATATTGTCATAGCCAAAAGGTGAAGAAATGTGATTGTGGGATCCCAACACTAGTATCAACCTCATTCAACTCATAATCATCTTATAGAACCACGCGACCCACCCTTTGTTTATAGGTAGAGATGAGGTTCCAACTCTTGAATGTATGTGTTTCACATTTGTTAAAAGAGTGTCACTCGCAATTTCTAATTTGTTCATGGTATGTGCTAAGAATCTGGAATTGGGGCTAGACTTATAATTTCAACTAGAGCAAGCTACATATACAAGAAACATTTATAATTTTCTCTGAAAGTCATCAAAGCTATATTCTACTCACATGATATGCAAATTTCTCCCATTGCAAGCTTGCATGATAACTAACGATAATAAACTTTCCTATTTGTTCTGAATCCCAATGTGAAATATTCATGAGCTTCAATTCCTCTTTGATACAAATTTATAGTACACCAAAGTTATCCTGAGCGAAAAGTAAAAATAGACTATGTTATAAACCTAATGACCAACACAACCTAAGTGACAGAAGCCAATAATACTCAATGGAACACATCAAAGTTTAGAATATTATTTTATATTTCATAGGGAAGAGACCGTTGACTAAAAACTCACAATCCTAAAAATATACTTTGAATAATAATTATGAAGTGAATGAGCACAACAATTGAAGCTTTAGGCTTGAGTTAGGTGATTTAGTTGTAAATATGTTGAATTGAATCTCCACGTAGGCATGTTAGAATGGACGTGTCTTCAATTAGACTTTGGATTGAAACTCATCTAATTCTTTAACTATTGATGAGTTTCTAGATCCCTCTGACATCTGTCGTACATTTGTTACCATATTAGGGCTAAGAAGATTACAAAGTATATGTCCATCTATTTGCACACATCAAGATGTGGTTTGTTCAATATTGGGTTCAACAATACGTTATCATAAATCAAACTCCTAACAAACCAAATTGTCTCTAGCTTATAATAATAAAAAATGTTGATTATTGTCTATGTATCCATGTTTGTTTTGTTTTGCTTTGTGTTGTTGAGCATATGTTTAATTCAATGAGAACGAAAATAATGCATATATGCATTTTCACAATATTTGTTGTAACCTTATATTATCTACAAAACCTAATAGAAAGGTCTCAAAGTGACTTGGGTCGTGTTAACCGGCAACCAATCATGTATTCAAAACCTTTAGAAGAGGAACAAATTTGTTAGATAATCTTTTACTTTGTTAAGTATTGTTGTCCATATTACAATGTGTAAATAACCTCATTTTCTTGGTCATAAAGAACAATCCAATATTTTACTTTACAAAACCACATTTGTGATAAAACTACCAAGAGAACATTAATTGACAATCTTTTCTTCTTTACCAAATTTAGAGCTAACTTCACATAAAGTTGATGTATCAACAATCCAAGGAGAATAAAGAAGTGTATCTATATTCCTCCTAACTCCATGACAATTGAAGGAAATGCAATGAAACTGTATACAATGGACAATATAAAGGCAAGGAAATGACAACAAAAACATAAGGTACAAAGGTCATAGATGGCATTAAATAGAATAATGACCCCTTGCAATGGAATGACATATACTTTGCTTGCTATTTTGGTAGGTAAATTGTATTATTAGTTAACCAGATTTAATTGTGAACATGTTAAAGTTCTCATTTACTTTTATATTTGGGAGAAATATATCAATGTTTGTGTATTATTATGTAGGCTCAATGGATGACAACCTCAGATGCACTATTAGGTTGGAGAGAACATTGGGAACTCAAGTTTCCAAATTTAGAACCTCCCAAGCCCATTACAATGCTCGCATCCCCATTGAGCGTTGATGTGGAGACTATGAGAAAATCATTTGTGTGCATCTCTCAAATAAACCACAACTTGTGTTTATGCACTCAAGTTGATCTCAATGTTTGTGCAAACAGTAATATTTCCGGAGGACCTCCAGCGAGCACATGTGTATATCAATTTTTTTATGAATATGAAAAGAATTGCAAGGGAACACAACTTCCTATATTAAAAGATGGCACATCTCATGATATGCAAACCACAATGCTTAATAAGAATCAACAAACAATGCAACGTATAAATGACTCCCACTTGAAAGAAAATGAGTCAAGACCATCCTTCATTTTGAAGCAAGAAGATATGTATAAGCCAACCATTAAAACTTTCTTTCATCCTCATCAACTTGTTGTGGGTGATCAAATTTCCTTTCCTCTCATTTCTAATAACATTCACAATAGCCAAGGATTTCTTCCTCAATCTTTAGCAAACATGTTTCCCTTTGACTCAAAAAATCTCTTTAAATTGCTCTCCCTTCTCAATGTTCCCATCAACTCATCCATGGCAGACAACATGGCTCAAACACTTGAATTTTGTGACAAATCAAATATGGGTGGAGACACAATGCAATGTGCTACATCAATTGAATCAATGGTGGACTTTGTCTTTAGAACGCTAGGCAACAAGGTTATGGTGTGGACACCTAATTTAGAAAATGTTGAACACTATGATTATTCAAATCGGCACCAAGTTACTATAAATGAGATAGTGAACATTACTAGAAATCTTAAGGATGTTGCCACAACTACATGCCATAACTTAGTCTACCCATACTTAGTTTACGGTTGTCATACAACAACATCAACCTCTGTATTAAGTGTCTCGTTTAAAGAAGCGCAAGGACATGCATTGGTGGTTTGTCACCATAACACCTCCGCATGGAATACCAACCACCCTGCCTTTGGAGAACTTCACACATATCCAAACAATGGAAAAGGGATTTGCCATTGGATTCCTCACAATCACTTCGTTTGGACACCTTATGTATAGTCTACCTAAGTTTGCCTTTAAAATTGATTATTTGTATTAAAGTCTTTGCTTTTTTGTTGCAACATAGTTATGTGTGTGTTTTACAATGATTTTGTTGTCTACTTTTCAAACCTACTAATGATTGTAATACAAATGCAATTGATGGATGGATGATGTAAATTAACATCATTATGTGTCATCTTGATCATTAAAAAAGACAATATAATTCTCTCTTTCTTCTATGGCTGTCTAAAATGGACATTATTTGCTCTCTTCTGTTTCAATCCACCCCAAACGTATCTCTTCTTTTTGTTAGTAACACTTTTATTACTAGTGGGAAACCTCAAAGTGAGGTGAAAACCCACTAAGAATAAAGAGAAATATAGAAGTGTCGATTAGACACTAAAGAGCTTAGAAGCACTCAAAGTAAAGATTGTAAATTTGCAATGTGATGTTTGTAAGTTGCAGACAATCAAATAGAGATTGTTGAGGGATTGCTTAAAGAAGCTAACTTCATGCAATTGGTTTTGATCAATGACCTTATTATTGTGGACCTTCCAAATCGACTCCCTTCGATTGCATAGCTCGAAGCCATTGGAGGTTGATGTGGCCAATTCTCTTGTGCCACAACTCGATATTCGTCTCAACTTTGAGACCTTTGGCATACATGGACGATTTTACCTCGTCCAAATTGAGAATAAAAATTTGGCCTTCTCTCTAGGGATCGGCAACGGCTCGGCTCAAGCCTAAACCGTTTGGCTTAGCCGGCTTAAAACGGCTTAGCGGCTCGGCTCGGCTTGGCTTGAGCCTCGCCAAACCGGCTTGAGCCGGCTAAGCCAGCTAAGCCGTTTAAGTGATTGGAGGCGTACGCAAATCGTTGAACCACTGCTCGTGGGATGTCATGTGATTGGAGGCGTCGGAGCCGACAAACCATACTTCTTCTAATGTAGAGGTGTTGGCCAAACCGGATGCCGACATGGTGTTTGCTTTGTGCTTCATAACAAACATGCCTTCGTAGTCTTCAAATTCAGAGTTTGTTACCCGTAAGAATATACGGGGAGGCATAAGGGGTGGAACACGATAATGTGGTTGATGTGTATGCGTAAATGAGTGTATGAGGATGAGTATGTGTATGAACACATGCACATTTGTGTGCATGTGTACAAAGGTGAGAAAGTGGGTAAGTAATGTAACTCCCTCCCTGTCTCGTTCTTTATTTGTTATAGTTACCTGTTGTACTATATAAACCCTACCCATGGGGCATAATGTAACATAAATTTTTCCCTCTCATTTTGGTGTTGTTCTTATTTTCATTCTCTCTCTCTCTCTCTCTCTCTCTCTCTCTTTATCGTAATCTCCCTTGGGAGGGGGGTGAAGCCATTCTAGGTTTCACCCTCCACCCATCAACAGAGTTTGAGGTGTAGTTGGTGACTTGTCGACTTGTCGACTTGTTGACTTGTAGAAGCCAACTTGCTTCTTTTCTTTTGGCACTCCTCATCATGGTGGCCGATCTTACTACAATAGTTGCCAGTAATAAGCCTGATTTGCGGACCGTGTTTAGCATGAAAGCTCCCCCTGTTGGAACTGGCCGTCAGGTGCGGAACAATCTCAACAGTCTTTGAGTTGAAGATCTTCAACAAGTACAAAGAAACATATTGGTAACAATAGACAATTGAATCATAAGACAAGATCAACAATGAAAAAAGGAAGAAAGACAATAGAGTAGGCACAAGCAAGGTGTAACTGTATTATTCTTAGAGTGTTACAATAGCACAATGTACAAAATGAACAACCTTGAGCTAGGTTACAAGAGTCGGTTTAAATACTAATTGACTTAGGGCAACTACCCTTTCTGCTATTTACAGAAATAGCCTAAACCTAGTGTGTCCAATGGGACAATGTGAATACGGCCATTATATACCCATATTCGACATTGCCTCGTAATGGTTGTATACAACAAAAAATCTGTAATAAAACAAATGAGCAAGAAATATAGATTTATACAAGGTTGTCAAACAGGTCGACTTTGTTCGAGTTGGCAAAATCTGAGAATAGAAAGCCGAGTCGACCGGGGTCGGAAGAGTTGAAGGCAAGCATTGAACTATCAAATTGATGGTTATTGTCTGAAACCATCCTGAATGTCCGACTCAATCAGGTTGATTCTTCATTACGCCCATCTGGTGCTAAAGTGATCGAAATTGATCCACCGGAAGACACTTGATCATCCCATTTGCGACATTATCAACTGTGGATATTTTCTCGAGGCCGATTTTCCCTAAAATGACCCGGTCTCGAACAAAGTGATATCTCACATCAATGTGTTTCAAGGTGTTGTGTTGAACCAGATTTTTTGACAAAGCGACAACACCTTGACTGTCACTATAGACAACTAGAGCCGAGTCGGAGTTGACTTGTTGAAATGTGTGCGCCAACCGACCAAACCATAAGGCCTCTTTCGCCACGTTAGACACGGCTACGTATTTGGCCTCAGTGGTTGATGTGGCAGTGCACTCCTGGAGTTTCGACTTCTACGAAATTACTCCATTGCCAAATTTGAAGCAATATCCGGTTGTTGACTTTCGACTATCCATGCAACTGGCAAAGTACGAGTCGATATAACCAAGTACACCTGAAGTATTGTTCAGGTCAAATAGGATGCCATAGTCTTTTGTGCCCACCAGATATCTGAACACATGCTTGACTGCGTTCCAATGCGATTGGCTAGGATTATGAACAAATCTGTTGATGACTCCTACGACATGGGCAATGTCAGGCCGTGTTGTGACCATCATGTACATCAAGGAGCCAATTATTGGTGCATACGATACTGACTTCATAACTTCGCCATTGGACCAAATGTTAGGCAATCTCGCTAAGAGAGTTGAAGGCTGATGGGGAACGGGGTCAAAGCAGATTTGGCCCATTGCACGTTGAAGCGTTCTCAGACACGTCCAATATAGTCGGCTTGAGAGAGAAACAATTGTCGTCGAGTTCAAATCCGAACTATCTTCATCCCTAGAATGTTTGTCAAACTGAGGTTCTTCATGGCAAACTTCAACCGCAATTGTTGAACAAGTTCGGTGAGCTCTTAGGCATGACGACCAGAGAGTAGCATGACGTCCACGTAAATGATGATGAAGATGGGAGACCCATCTCGAATTGTTTTGGTGAAGAGGCAGTGATCCTCATCGCTCTTTGAGAAGCCGACTGATTGGATGAACTCATCGAACTTCTTGTACCACTGCCTTGGTGCTTGTTTCAGGCCATAAAGACTCTTCTTGAGTCGGCAGACTAGATGTTCCTGGCCAGATACCATGAAGCCTTTCAGTTGCTCCATATAAATTTCCTCCTCTAGATCACCATGGAGAAAAGCCGTTTTGACATCTAGTTGAATCAACTCCAAATCTTTGACTGCCACAACGCTGAGGATAAGCGAAGGGTTGTCATTTTCACCATTAGTGAAAATATTTAGTCAAAATCGACGCCATATTCTTATTGAAACTGTTCACTACTAATTTGGCCTTGAATTTTCGGGTGGTCGAATCAGACGTCTCTTTTAGTCTGTAGACCCACTTGCACGGAAGAGCGCGTCGATTCTTTGGTAATTCGACCAAGTCCCAAGTCTTGTTTGCCCAAATGGAGTTGTTCTCTGACGCCATCGCTAGATGCCAAGTGGTTGAATCAGCTAATGTTGATGCTTCTTCGTATGACGTTGGCTCACCGATGTCCGTGAAGAAAATTCCAGGAGAGTATCTCTTTGGCGGTTGTGATAGTCTCTCGGATCTTTGAAGTAAGATTGGGCTAGTTGCATCGGGTGTCTGAGTCATATGGTCCAAAGCTGAATCATTTGGCTGCGCCAAATTGATCGGTGTTGATTCAGTGCTAGAGGATTCGACTACCCATGAAGCCGACCTCGTGTTATGGGTTGGGCCATCATGAAGGGCTGACAATTCGGAAAAAGTTACCCTTCAGACTTCAATAGCCGTATCGGCCATCTTATGCATATCCGACTCATTGAACACTACATCCTAACTTTGGACAATCTGTCTGTGCTTAGGGTCCAAGAGTCGGTATCTGATCTCACATTCTAGTCCATAACCAAGGAAAATGCATTTCTTGAACCTCGGTTCAAGTTTTCGGCGACCGTCCTTCACTATGAGGGCGTATGCCTCACATCCGAAAATCCTCAGCTTGTGTATTTCGACTTACTCCCAATCCATAATTCTTGAGGGATTTGAATTCCTAGAGGCCTACTCGGCGACATATTGATTATGTGTACTGCCATAAGTAGGGCCTTTGCCTAGAAATCATCCGACAGTTCGGAGTGTTGGAGGATGGATAGTATCCGTTCCTGAATTGTCCAATTCATCTGCTCGACAATTCCATTCTACTCTGGACTATGAGGTGTCGTGTATTCACGTTTGATGCCGCATTGCCGACAAAATCTGACGAATTCTTCAGACTTAGATTCTCCTCCATTGTTGTTTCAAAGGCATTTCAGCTTTCGGCGGGACTGATTTTCGACCATAGCGAGCCATTCCTGGAAGATCGAGAACACCCGATCTTTGATTCTAGCTGGATATGCCCACAACTTTCTAGTCAAGTTGTCAATGAAGCAAACGAAATAGAAGGCACCACCGAGAGACTAATGTGGCATAAGGCCACCGATGTCCGAATGGACCAAATCGAGTGAACTGAGTGCGGTCGTAGGGTATGAGGTTGCGACTTGTTTGCCATACTAGCAATGCTCGCAGAACTGGTGATCCGAGAAGGAGAGTTTGGGGATATATCCGACTCTAGATAAGTGTGTTATGCCGACCTTGCCAAGGTGTCTAAGTCATCCGTACCATAGTGATGACACGGGGACATCAACCAAGAACAAGTTACCCTCGCTTAGTGTGACGTATAACGGGTAATATGAATGTACTTTTGGTCCTTGAGCAAGTAGGAGGTTCCCTCTATGGAGTGTCCACCCTCCTAATGAGAAGCTGACATGGATGTCGTCTTCGTCAAGTTGTCCAATTGAGATAGCGGTCGTGAGAGCTCAGATACATGTCAGACATTGCGTAGTACAAATGTAGAGCCACATGGAAGGTTGAGCTCTATTGTGCCGATTCCAATTATGGCACACTGACTCCAAGAAGTGCATCTGAATGGTGGCTCGGACAACTCTATCAAGTTATTTCCACTCATTCGGTTTGTATCCTTTTGGAATGTTTTCTGTCTCGATTGGGTCGATCTGACCCTTGACTATTAGATAGTCCTGCATCTGCTCCTTCTAGAAGTTGAAGTTTTACTTGTTGAACATCCTTAGACTCATTTTTGATGAGCCGGATGTTTTTTTATTTTCATAAAAATTATCCTCCATTAGTATTAAGATTAAAGTAGCCAAAGGCAAGATACAAAATAATCCAACATTACAATGAATAATGTGTAGCCAATCTTTCTAGATAAAGATAAAGGCAAGATACAAGATAATATCGGTGAACTTCTCCCTAAGTAATATTGTTGCCCTACCAGTGTCCATATCACCAAGTAATGTTGATTCCATGCCAAAGCCCCTAGCATCAATTCCATCGTATTCAACATGTAGTGATATATCTTCTTTCACAATGATTCCTTGATCGCTGCTACATGTAAGATTTCATCATATCCAAATGATCCAGATGAGCCAGATGAGCCTACCATATGAAAATATTGGTTCTCTAATCAATCCACTCCCCTCAGACCCTCATGAAAATTTGCTTCTACCTCCGCCACCATCTTCTCTCAACGTTGTATAAACTAAAAACAAATAAATGTGCTTAAACATATTTCCACATCAGCCATCTCTCCATTTTCCATCAAGATCCTGTTGCCATTCATCACCCGAGTCTTGTACCTACAAAAAACTCAGAATGAATCCACTCTGACTCCTGAAACCGTCATGAAACCTTGCTTTTACCTCCACCACCATCTTCACTCATCCTTCCAAAATTAAATCAACTTCATTTTCCACTACAACCATCTTGCCATTCATCTCCCGAGTCCTGTACCTACAAAAACCAGAATGAATCCATTCTCCTCAAACCCTCATGAAACCTTGCTTCGGCCTCCGCCACCATCTTCACTCATCCTTTCAAAATAAATCAACTTCATTTTCCACTTGCCATTCATCACTCGAGTTTTCTACCTACAAAAAGAATACTAGAATGAATCCACTCTCCTCAAACCCTCATGAAACCTTGCTTCTACCTCTGCCACCATCTTCAATCATCATTCTAAAAATTGAAAATAAATAAGTTTGCTTCAAAAAAAACTTCCACATCAAAACAACTCACCATTTTGCATCAAAATCCTCTCCACTTTCAACACTTTCCTGTATATATACACTCCTCAGACCATCATGAAAATTTGTATTTGCCTCCTTCCCCATCTTCATTCATCATTCTAAAAGTTATAATACCTAAATCTGCTTCAAAATAATTCCACAGCAACCCTCTCGCCATTTTCACCAAGTTCCTGTATAGACAACAAACAAAATGAATGAACTGTCCTCATGAAATTTTGCTTCAACCCTCAACAACATCCTCACTCATCCTTGCCACGTTGTATACACTAAGAACGGTGCTGGTGGCGGAAACAACCAACGAGGTGGAACGTAATTCCACTTTACATCATCATCTGCATCCAACAAAATGGGAATAACTGCCCAGACTCTACAAATTCTTCTTCTTTTCTGGTTAGCTTTATTTCCATCACCCTTATAACTATCATACTCACCTTTTACTGTATGTATCAGTAATTCCCAAAAGGTCTTAACCTGATTCACACATGAATTTGTTCATCGTTGTATAGTTTGGAACATCTCGCTTTCCACAAAACCCATAGGGCCAAAGAGGAAACAATCTGCCAAACATAACACCGCGAGAAGAACTTGATTCCCGGTACAAAGTTGGAAATAGAGTACACTTGAAAACTTTTTACCTGTAAAGTCAATGAAGAATTATGATAATGATAAAAAGCCTTTTGCTGATCCAACGTTCCCCAAAATACTGCACCCCACGTGAAAATGGCTTACCATACTTACGACCTAATAACCTAAGAATTCGAAACCAAAAACTTTTGGCCGCAACACATTCCCAAAAAACATGATGCAATGTCTCAACTGCAAACCCACACATAACACATGATCTGTCAGGCACTGTTCCCCTCAATATACCTCCTATTGGCAAGGTGTAATGAATCATCAACCATCGAAAATGTAATACCTTATTCATACACTTAAGTGACCAAAATTGTTTCTAGAACTTCAACATATGCGAGAATGACACATGACCTTCCTCCCAATATTTTTTACCCGCAGGTTCTGATGAGTCGGATGTTGATGCCATCTATGTTGGCTTACTAGACTTTGTCTGGAGTCGACTACGAACAATGATGGGGTGCAACCGGCTAGCTCACCCGATATCGTTCTAGTCAGATTTGGACACGAGTCAAATCAAATTTGACTATTGGCAGATTCTATCCGAAGTGGCTACAATCAATCTACCTAACCGAATTGGACACGAATGTGACAATTGGTTAGTCGATTGGACTTTGGGTGACAATTGGGTAGTAAGCTTGCTCGAGGTGGCTATGACAATTGGAGGAACAAAGCGACTGGTCTTCCCGAATGTTGCCTAGTCAGATTGAGCACATTTAACTATCAATTCAATTTCAAATTTAGATTTCAAATCCGATCACAAATTTGGGTCCAGAAGTGTCGTTTTTCCAGGTCGATCCTACTTCGGGTGGCTACGACAACAAGAGGAACAAATCCGACTAGTCTTTCCGAACATTTTTCGTATAGCGAATGAAGAACGGATGGGGGTTGTTCTTGGGGCTGACTTTGCTTCAAGTGGTTACGGTGACCGAGTGAATAACGTTGGATGACCTATTCGATTGTCGCCTAACCGGATGAAGCACAAGTATGGTCGGTTCAAGAAGGGAGTCTCACTCCTAGTGGCTACAATCATAATAGTAAAGTACAATTGACTGGCTTACTTCAAGATTGATTAAGCTCAGTGAAGTGCAAACTTTTCAGGTGTTTCTCCTCGATGAAAAATGATCTTGTTGGAGTTGTTGATCAGAAGATTTCAGCCAGAGTGAAATCAGAATTTGTTCTATCAAGGTGAAGTTAATAGAGAGATCTTCCGGGGTTGCTAAAAAGTGAGATGCTGATGAAGACAAGAAGACAACCGTTAGCTAAATACAAGAACCTAGCTCTAATACCATATGTTGGAACCGGTCGTCAGATGCGGAACAATCTCAACACTCTTTGAGTTGAAGATCTTCAACGAGTACAAAGAAACATATTGGTAAGAATAGACAATTGAATCATAAGACAAGGTCAACAATGAGAATAATACAATTACAAGAGTAGGTTACAAGACTCAATTTAAATATTGACTGACTTAGGGTAATTGCCCTTTCCGCTATTTAAAGAAATAGCCTAAACCTAGTGTGTCCAATGAGACAATGTGAATACAGTCATTATATACCCATATTTGACACCCCCTTCTTCTGAAGGTTCCTCGAGTATTTCTGTTTGGTTGCTGAAGGTTTGAGTTACTTTCGTGATTCCAATTGACTTGTCCTCCTCGACCTTGGCCGAAACGACATCTTTCACCTCAACCACCTTCCAAGTTCAAGACGAACATTTGTCACTTCCGATGTCTTGCTCTTTGTTCTAATGTGATTCTCTTCAACCAATAACATGGATTGGAGATTGAAAAATGAGGGCGGGTTTTCTCTCGCCAAGATTGTTGTCCTTATTGGGTCAAACCGTTGTGCGAGTCCGCCCAAACATACTTGAACCATTTCGTCTTCGTTGATGTTTATGTTGATGGAGCCAAGAGAGTCTCAAATACTCTTTATCTTGACGGTGTAATCTGTCATGGATATGTCCTTCTGCCGAATGTTGTTCAACTCTTGCCGAAGTTGAAGCTTGCAGGCGGTCGTTTTGATGGCAAATATTTTCTTCAAGTTTTCCCATGATTCTTTAGTCGTCTCGGCGTCTTGAATGTGATAGGGCATGTGATCGTGGACACATGTTGACAAGCAATACATGACCCAACTCGCTGCTTGCATCCATGTTAGGTAGTTGGCTATTGTGATGTCGGGTTCGTTTTCAAGTACGTCGTTGATGTAGCTCCAATAACCTTGGCCGACAAGGTATTGGTTCATCTTGTACTCCCAATATGAGAAATTGCTCCGGTCTAGCTTTTCACTAGGGAGCGAGCTACCCATTTGTGTGTTCATGTTGATGTAGTGTCTTCTTTTTCGGCTTTTCCTTCTTCGATCACGTACACTTGCTACATAGCGTTACTATGGTAGTGAATGACCGGAGTTTAATACTAAAGGAAATCTAAATACCGATAGAATTAGCGACAGATTGATAGGTGAAAATGTGGTATGGCTGGCTCATCCAGCCAGTGGTGAAGTCACTCGAAATCGACTCAATTCCAATGGAAGTATCACGTGAAATTGCCTGGTCCCCCAAGGCTTGGCGCCTCAGTTTCATGCGAAGTGGTACTTACGAATCGATAGATTTCTCCTACTCATCGTTCAAATCCTAATTATCCATCGTTTGTTTGTGGCGCATTCCAATTCCCAACACCCCGCGCCCCGGTTCCAATCCACAATCTTTTGATTGCGCCCTCTCCCCCGAGATAGATTGAGGCGAAAAAGCTACTCCGTAACTCCTTTTTAGATTTCCACTCGAATTTTACCGAGAACAATAGAATCGTAAGAAACTGACGTATTTCCAAATGTTCGATCGCGTTTGTTTCGTATATTAGTTATTTTGTATGCTTCGTATAGTTTTCACTGTCTCATTGACAACACGAATGATAACGAATTGACAATATGAATAGTCACGTTAGTTTCCCATTCTTAAGCATGGATTATTATACAATAATCTTCATTTGCTTTTTTACTGTTAACAACATGTAGTGCGGGGGCAGGGTTTGAACCCGCACCGTAGTCTTCAGGTCATGAGCCTAATGAGTTGGCCTTGTCGTCGGCGTCTCAAACACACAATCACTACGAGTAAGATGGGCTTAGTGGATATGCTAAACCACACACTCTGATACCATATTAATAATTAGGTCATTAACTAAGGGTTAATTAGTATCTAATTATGTGAGTAGTTAATCACGTATGTGATTGAGCAACGGAAGACTATGTGATATGTGAGTGAGTGAGTGAGTGAGTGAGTGAGTGTGTGTGTGTGAGAGAGAGAGAGAGAGAGAGAGAGAGAGAGAGAGAGAGAGAGAGAGAGAGAGAGAGAGAGAGAAGTTACACTAATGAACGACACAATGGGGGATGATTAACACAAGTCTAGCTTAAAGACTTTCTCTATATTAATAAACATCAAGTTCAAAAATACCCACAATGAGGTAGATATACATCTCATGTGCAATGGTGCATATGTGTGAGGAGAATATAGGTACAACGATGCAAGTCCTATATTATTTACGTACTTGGGAGTGGAGGATCTAGAATGTACCCACTTAAGTACAAAGTCCTATTTAAGGCTTTAAGGTCACCATACTAACTAGATTCTATTTATGTAACAACTAAGTTACATCATTGACAAAATAACTAAAGTTAGTTGAGGTTGATATCTCAACATATATATATATATATATATATATATATAACCTAAAGAAACCAGAAACATTAGAGAAGTAGCAGAAGCAACATTGAATGCCCTTGGAAGGTCACTCACCATTGCAAGAGATAAAGAGGGGGGCCAAGATAACTTTGGGCAATGATCTGTCAAGGAGGAGGATGTGTTTAGGGGTTAGGGCCTATCAATTAGAGTTGGAATTAACGTTTATTGATATGGTGACTTGATGAGAAGAAGATTAGTTTATGGGTTTAGTGATTCTTAGAGTTACACACATTAGGGTGAAGAGAGGGTTTGTTTGTTTTGAGTTCCCTGCTTCCATTCCATCCATGGTGTGCACATAATTCACATTTCTTTCTATGTGTCTGTTTTCTCATATCCTCTCTCATCAAATCACTCCAACATTGTCAACTTGAGAACGTGATCTACTTCTCCTCCTCTCACTTTATCTTAGTCATAACTATTATCGCTCTACGAGATCCCATCCACCATATCCCAAGGTGGAAAGGGCAATTTACTCTTGTGAATCCCCAACCAATGACAAGTGTGCTTACTGATGACATTGATGTCTTGAACCCACCATAGATCATGATCTCTAGGTCATCAAACCCATTTGTGTGAAGGCTTACAATGGGCGAGTTCTCATCTACAACCAACGGGGCCGATGGCGAACTTTGTGAAGGCCATATTGGTGAACACTTCTTTCGTGGGGGTGTAGAATGCAAAGGGAATGACACTTGTTAGTGCATTGAAACATGAACAAGAGGCATAATAGTTTATTGAGAGGTAGTATCATGACCTAACTAGCTTGGAGGGGAAGCTAGATATCATTTGCCATGATAAGAGGAGCTTGATGGAGCTTATCCATGTGGATACTCTTACCGGTTTGGGTAAAGACATTGTGGGAAGTGTTCCTTGGCATTTGCATTTGACGGAAGTTTGGTCCTAAGTTCGACTTCCTTGTGTGTGGCCCAAGGATTGGCAACCATTGTCTATTGCCCAATATGCACTTATAATATGGTATTGGTGGTGAACCTAATGAAGTTGATGCACAAAATGCACCTATAATATGTTATTGGTGGTGGACCCAATGAAGTTAGTGGTTAAGCATTTTCCCTTGGCTTCTGGTTGACTTAGGAGGCTTTGGGTAGTGAAGTGACTAAGTTGGTTGTGATGGAGGCACCATGTCCAACACATGAGTTGGTTGATCCATTGGTTGTAGTCGGGGCGATTGGGGTCACCTAGGCTAGTACAAGTGGCGAGCATTGTAGGGTGGAGGCGGATGGCCATATTGCTATTACAAACCATGGTGCAAGGACTTCAAGGGATAGTGATGATCCTAAAAATTTGTGGTGGTCACAACAATCTCAATGGTCGGAGCATTCCCTATGATGTGTGTCACTTGCATTAATCATGGGAAGATCCTAATTCGGGTGATCCATCTTCATTCCCCAAGAGCTCCTAGAGTAGCAACCATTATGATGTTATTGCCTATGCTTATTCTAGTGATGATGATGCTCATTGCTCATATGCATCGGTGCAACCCAACATATAGAGATAAGTCACTATTGCAAATTATTATGGGCGGGCGTACAATGTTGAGAAATCATTGCGGAATTTAAATCACAATAGATAGACAACGTTGAAATACAAATACACTAGAAAAAACAAGATAAACAGATGTACACTGAGATTTACGTGGAAACCCTAAAACGGGAAAACCACGAGTGAACAGATTTCTTCACTATACGAAATGGATATACAACACCAAGAGGAATACAACACTCGGTCGAGTGTAGCAGTTGCATAGGGCTCTTCGCGTTTGTTGTTACTCACACAACTATGGCGCGGCTCACACTTCTCTCTCACTCTCACTCTTGCACAGAGTTTTCGACTACTTTTGTTCCTACATCTCACATACAACATGTTTGCCCTAGTTGCATATATATACTTACGCAACTTTCTGGTTATTTACATACATAGCCCTCATGGGGTGCGCACTAAGACTATTTACAAATATAGTCTCCCGAGTTGGCTATTTACACGATTCCGGTTTCGGTCGAGGCCTATCGGCCAAGGCCGAGTTCCTCATCAACTCGGCTCCTATTTTCCAACTCTTCGACTGTCGGCTTTCCGAACAGTCGGATCATCCTCCCACTAGAGGGACATATTCCCAACAAACTCCCCCTTCACTCCTGTGGGAGGAAATTTGTCAGTCCTGTATTTTGTCGATAGATTCTGAGTTTGTCCATAGGTAGGTTCTTCGTCAACATGTTGGATCCATTGTCGTCAGTATGGATCTTCACAAGAGCAAACTCTCCATCTTCAACTCTCTCCCGCAACCAGTGATACCTTCTTTGTATGTGCTTGGTCCGGGAGTGGTATGCTGCGTTCTTGGCTAGGTGTATGGCACTTTGGCTGTCACAGTGAAGCAAGAACTCCTTTTGCTTCAAGCCTAGTTCGGTGAGAAAATTTCTCATCCAGATAAGCTCTTTTCCGGCTTCTACCGCTGCCATATACTCTTCCTCTATAAGTGTCAGGAACAGTACTAAGACAGAGAAGGAATTAGTACTAAAAGAAGTAGAATTAGTACTAAAAGAAGTATTAGTACTAAGAGAAGTATTAGTACTAAGAGAGGTGAAGAACTCTCGAGAGAAGGAGAGAGAGAGAGAGAGAGAGAGAGAGAGAGAGAGTGTGTGTGTGTGTGTGATGATAGAAAAGATATATATATTATGGGAAGAGGATGTACAGTAGTAGCTAGGAGGCTTAAGACTGGCGTTGAACCGATTTGGTTCGAAATAATGCCTTGTGCCTCCTTTTATAGTGTTCTAAGGGATACTCCTGAAATTTCTAGAATGTTCTAGAGAAATCTAGAATATACATCAATTTTCTATGATAAAACATAAATGAAAATAATATTCTATGTATTACAATGTATGGTCTAATGGTCAAGAGCTCGACCCATGTAGCATAAGGTCATGGGTTCGAGTCTTGCCATATCATGACACTATCCCCCCTTTAAAACGACGAGTGTTACCAGTAATTTTGGATTGAAGACCCGGTTTGTCTGGATATTGACGATGGAAGTCTTAGAGAAGAGCATGCGCATTGGTGACATTCTCTATCGGTTCCCAAGTACGCTCACTGGGACTATATCATAGCCAATCAACTAGATAGTAGAGCTTGTTGCGAACAATCTTGGAATCAAGGATAGCGGCAACCTCGTACTCAGGTCCATCTTCAAGCTCGATCGGGGGTGGAGGTTGTGTAATCCGTCCTAGGATGGTGCTCTCTTGATGTTCGAGGAGAGAACTATGAAACACCGGATGTATCCGAAGTTGTGGAGGTAGATCGAGATGAAAAGCGACATCATTAATCTTTCCTATAATACGGAAAGGACCTAATCACCGATAATCCAACTTCTCGCATGGGCGAGTAGTCTTGATGTGTCGTCGTAGTAGCCATACCCGATCTCCAATGTTAAAACTGGATGGGAGTCGATGACGATCCGCATAAACCTTGTGTGTTCTCAATTGGACCGTGAAGTCGAAACAAGGAGTGCAGACGGTAGGCAATCAGTGGGTGCAATATGTGAGATGTAGAGTTATAGAGAAAAGGTTTAGGGTTTAGGAATTAGGGTTTGAGTTTTGGTTTTGGTTTAGGGTTAGGGTTTAGGGTTTAAGAATTAGGGTTTAGTGTTTGTTTCGGGCTTAGGGTTTAGAGGACAAAAGGGTTTACGATTAAGTGCAAGAGGGAGTAAAGTGAAAAGAAACACCAAGAATAATTTGAGCACACCCAAATTATTTGGCAAACTTGGTGTAAGTGAGGCATAATAAGAGATAGAGGAAGGGGGGGGAGAGAGAGAGAGAGAGAGAGAGAGAGAGAGAGAGAGAGAGAGAGACGAGGGATTAATCACTAACATTAAAACTAGAAACAAATTAAAACATAACCATAAGCTAAATAGTCTAGATGAGAGAGAGGGAGAGATTAAGAAGGAGACTAATTTTCATTAAGAAAAAGGAAAAATTACAATACAATGGGTAATGGTCATGAGCAAACTAGTTTTGCCCCCTACGGGACTCATCAGTGCTACAATGACCATTCGGGGTGGATAGGTTTATATAAGGAGTTTTCGGAGTGGCTTTAGAGAAATGACAATAGGGAGTGGGGGTGTGCTTATGGATGTGATTTGAAAGGGGGGGAAAGATTTGGAGAAGAAGGAAGAGGATTTTATGGGCTTTAATGTATAAGGGGAAGGCTTTGGTATGAGGTTATATTGTAAAAGGAGGGATAAGAAGAAAAGGGAGAGTTTCGCATAGTTTCGCATGGGAGAGCATGCTCCTTACTCTCTCCTTGATTGTTCGATTCATCCTCTCTTCAAGCCCGTTCAACTCTGGGGTCTTTGGCACCGTACTGTGTATTCGATCCGAATACCTTGGCACTTGCAGTATTCTTCGAACTGCCCTTTATACTCGCCACCGTTGTCGGTTCGAACAACCTTCAGTTTCCGACCTGACTCTCTTTCGGTTCTTGCCTGGAACTCCTTGAAAACTGACAGTACTTGATCCTTTGACTTTAGTACGAAGGCCCATGTTTTCCGACTATAGTCGTCAATAAACGTAACAAAGTATTGTCCTCCTCAATGCAATGGGGCATCCACATAGCACACGTCTGTGTGTACTAGTTCCAGTACAACATCTCTTCTCCTCGGTGGTCTCGTGTGGAATGCCGCTGTCGTGAAGAAAACCGGCCATAGGCGGAATCGGACAAAAGGGCGCATGAACCGGCTCTTACACGGATGGACGCGTGAATTGATATTTTGATATTTTGTACATAATTCGTAATTGGGTCGGCTGATGTAAATACTAAGTAGTAGTACACATTTATTAGGGAATTGTGCGTATCTTTGTCAAAAGGGACAGGGAATAAAGCGATTTGACTAGGGAGAAAGGGGCACCCCCTTTTGGGCGAACATTTGAAGGAGGGAGAGGAGAAGAAGAAAAAGGAGGAGGAAAAGAAATCGCGCATGAGGGAGGACAAAGGGTTGCAGGACCGAGTGCCGAGCTTGCTCTTCTCCGCCGATTGTCGGTCTCTGTGGGGTCGGGAGTTCGCTGCCTTTGCTTCGTGGACAACCCGTGCGCTTCCAGCAGAGGCTCTCCCCTTTTTGTTTCTTTGAGTGGGGTGTGTTCTGTCAGTGTGCGTGAGTAGGATCCCCGTTGTCGCGTTACTACGCGCGTGCGTGGAGAAACGAGGCGGGACCACCGGGGTCTTGAACCGAAGAGGAGGTGATAGAAGGGGGGAAAGAGAAAGAGAGAGACGCTCGGTCACGTATGAGCAAAGAAACACAGGGGCACGGCCCGTCAACACAGAAGACGCGAATGGACACAGAGACATGGAGACACAAGTGTTTGTATATTAACGAATAACAAGTACATAGCAGAGCACGCGAGCGGTTACAACCGAACAGGCCGGCGAACAGATGCCGATGCCTGTTTGTCTGCGCACGAAAAGGGGATAGGATGGAGGTGCTGCCGGAAGCACACGGGCGTTCTGCGAAGCAGCGCGAGCCTCCCGAAACCTACAGAGAAGAGCAACCAAGAACAGACAGAGGAGAAGCGTTCGGTTCCGGTCCGACAACACTTCGTCCTCCTCAATGCGCGATCCCTTCTCCCTGCGTCTCCCTCTCCTTTATAGCGTTAAGAAGGGAGCCGTCTCCCTCATTTACTTCCTACCTACCGAATCTAACTACCTGGATATGCCTTCGTACTTAATTCCCTATTATATACATTAAGGGCGCGCACACGTGAAGAGCCGGTTCACACGCACTATGCACCGATTGCGCCAAGGGACGGTTTTCTTCACGACATCCACCCCCACCTAACCGCGCATGCACCGGTATGCGCCAAAATTGGGTTTTGGTTGGAGAAAACTGGTCCGAGTTCCATTTCTTCGTCCATTGGTTCGTCCTCCGTTTCGGACTGTTCGTCTTCGCTGTCCAGGCCTCTTAGATCCGGTTCGTCGTCGTGGCGTTTCTTGAACGCTTTGACCCGCTTCCCTGCTACCGGCATCGCCATCCTCGTACCGTCGAGTTCCGCCAGGTGATACATCCCGTTGTCGTTGGCGCTTGTTACCATGTAAGGCCCGAACCACCACTTCGAAAACTTTCGTGTTGCTCGGTGCTAGTTGTCGAGGCTGCTGTCATAGACTAGCACCCAGTCACCTTCCTCGATTTTCTTTGGTCGGAGCCGGTGCGTCCAGTCGAACCGGGCTTTGTTCTTCATCCTCGCCACCCGAAGTCTCTCCACCGCTCGTTCCACGTCCTCTGGCCTCCGCTCGAGCTGCCGTATACGCGCCGCTAGCAGTTCTTCCCGACTCATTTCGTCACTCCAGTCTACTGTCGCCCAAGAGGAGATCGTCCGTTCCATCGACATGATCGGCTTCTGTCCGAACATGAGTTCTGACGGCATGAACCCGGTTACCGAACTGTGCATTGTCCAGTCCGCCCACAAGGCATAGGGTAACAGTCGTGGCCAGTTCCCGACCTGTCCTTCGCACGCCTGGACTAGCGCTTTGACGATTGGTCCATGCCCGCGCTCCACCTTCCCGTTTGCCTCCGGATTGTACGCTGTGGTGAGCAAGAGCTTGACCCCTAACCGGTCAAACAACTCTTCGGCCTCTTCAGCGTTCAACTCCCCGCGGTCAGCCACGATCTTCCTGACGCACCCGCACCGGCATATCACATCCTCGATCAGGAATCGACACACGACCGCGGTCGTTTTGTTCTGCAGGGCTCGGCCTTCCACCTGGTTCGTTAGGTCCTCCCGGGCCAGCACCAGATATCGCATCTGCCCTACGCTCATCGGCATCGTCACCAAATCTACCATCCATTTGAAGTGGATGGCCGTAGGGTATGTAGGGTGAAGCTCGTCCCGATGTCGGACTATGGAGTGCATCTGACAGCTCTCACAACTTGTCACGAACTGACGCACGTCCCAGTATAGTCCCGGCCACCAGTACTTCCCCTTTAGTTTCTCGAACGTGGCCCACGTCCCACGGTGTCCAGCCCAGGGGCTGTCGTGGTAGGCCTTCAGCAATTCCTCCTGTTCCTCCTTCATCGCCACTACTCGGAGCGGGATGTTGTTCCTCTTCTTCGGGTGTTCAACAAGTATCCGTCCCGGAGAAAGAATCGGTACGCTTTCTTCCGGATCCGGTTGGCCTCGTCCCTTGTCCACGATGCGTTCGGCACCATTGTCCTTAAGAATCCCCCAATCTGCAGCCACTCCCCGTCGTACTTGCTCTCGTTGAAATCGTTAAGCACCGGAGTGCTTCCCCCCTTGGTTGTTACGTAAGCCGCCTCGAAGAAGTCTATGCCGACTTCCTCGTCCTCCGAAACCATGCCGCCCTCATCGTCGAATCGCGCCCTCG
Organism: Azolla caroliniana; assembly: GCF_043228905.1. Lineage (NCBI taxonomy): Eukaryota > Viridiplantae > Streptophyta > Polypodiopsida > Salviniales > Salviniaceae > Azolla > Azolla caroliniana. Next base: position 2,902,950 of record NW_028230451.1, on the reverse strand, counting down.
AAAGCATGTCGGCCATGGCATTGTCTTTCCCGGAAATGTGTCGTATTTCCGGATCCAGGGACTTGATGTACGCTATCCACCTGAGCATTGCCTTGTCCGGGGTTGTGCATCCGGAAACCATGCCGAGAAGCAGCAGGCAATCCGTCTCGATAATCACCTCTGTCCCAATCAGATAGTCTTTATCGGCCTTTACCGCCGAAACGATACCCCAGAGTTCGCGTTTAACCTGGGCGTATCCTCGCTGCCGCTCGCTGAGGACCTTCGCGCCGAACCGGATTGGGAACCGAATGCCGTCCTCCTCTTCTTGGTTGACGACCCATCCGATCCCGGTCAGACTCGTATCTACCGTTATGTAGATCGGGGTGCCTTTCTCGTAGACAGCCTTCCGGAGTGCCGGAGCTGCAACAAGAGCCTCCTTCATCTTTTGGACCGACTCCGCATGCTCATCTCGCCACTCAAATCTTCTCCCCTTTTTCAGCAACCCGTATAGCGGCTCGGCAACGTGGGCGTAATGCGGGATCCATATGTGGTAGAACGCGCATGCTCCCAAGAACCTCCGTACCTCCGTGACCGAGTTACAGTCGGGCTTCATAGCGGAGATGGCTTCCACCTTGGCCGGAGACGGTTTCCGGCCATACGCTCTGCATAGATGTCCGACGACCATGATCTCCGATTGCCCGAAGGCCGATTTCTCCCCGGAGAAGGTGAGCCTCGCGTCCTCTAGCCTCTGCCCATATCGACTTTCTGCCTCAACAGCTCCATCAGCTCCGGGATGTGAGCTCTCGGTACCGGAATTGGTTTGAGATTCCACGGGACATGCGGTACCATGAATATCACCATCGGCTTCACGACTGTCGGGTCTACGCACCCGATCTCTTCTGGTGAGAATGCGAAGGCTTTCCCGTGCCTTTCGAGCATTCTCCAAAACCGGTCTTCTTCCGCCGGCAGTAGGAAACCGCCCCCACCGATTTTGAGCTCCCGTAGCGTTCTGTCGGTGAAGGCGTGCCCTATGCAGGCCAGATCTCGTAAACTGGGGTCCGACGCGACCCCCTTGATTTGTAACTCGCTGCCCTCCGGTAAGGGTGCCGCGACTGGCCTCACCTTCCGGTCCACAGTCTTGTACTTCGTGTTAACCCGGGCCGTCCTATCCGACTGGAGCCCTCGACTAAAGTCCGCGATGACTTCGTACATTTCTTCAGAACAAACCGGTATCGTCCGGTCCTCTTTAAGGCCCTCTTCGACCATCCCTCGCAATATTCCCAAGGTATCGTCGAAGGAGACCGCCTCCACGGCTCCGTTGATATCCTAGCTGGGCCCGAGAACTCCGCACGCCCGAAGTCGCTCTTCTGCCCTTGTCATTTCTCGGCCTACGACGCCGACTATCGTACACCCTCCGTTGTCGGAGAAACAAAACTTCCTACTTATGGTACAAGGTTTCTTTGTTTTCGCTTCTATCGTACATTTGTGGGGTTTTCCCGGAGTGTCCGGACTGTCGCGGCCCCACGCCTTGGCAGCCCTCTCTAAAAATCCTCTCGGTTCTCGCCACCGAGGGACTCGCGGTTTCGCTCGTGGTTGGGTCGCACCATCAGGAACTGGACCGAATGACGCCCATCCTGACTCTTGACCCTCGCGTAAGCCGATCCGTTGTCCAGCACCTTGGTCTCCATTCGTGCTGCCGTAATGTACGGTTCCCCTAGTATGACCGGGTGCGAGGACGTTTCCTGCACAAAGAAGTGCTGGTCTATCTCGACGTCGCCGATCTTGACTCACACGTTTGGGCAGGCCCCGTGTAGTTCCTCGGTGGCGCGCGTCGCCGCCCGTATCTTCCACCCGTGCTTAGTGTTGATCGGCCATTTCCCCTTCTTGTAGAAGTCCATGGACATCAGGTTTATTTCCGAACCGTGGTCCACCAGCGCCACCACCGGTTCCTGAACATCTCCGATCTTCACTGGGGTTTCCGTGGTTGCTCGGGTCCAGTGTGGCCTCGAATAGTGGCTCTCCGCCCACTCGTCTTCCTGTGCCATGTCCTCTATGTGCGTCGTCCGCACTTCCACCGGCCTTTCTGGTTCTGCCTCTGTCGACAGCCTCTTCCTCTTCACCAAGTCCACGATGGAGTCGTGGAACTCCTTGGCGATCCCGAGCACCTCCCGCAATGACAGTTCCACCTTGCTGTCGAGGATTCGTTCGTCCAGGACCTTTCGATCTTCGTGCCCAAACGGTATCCTCCCTTCTTGTGGTTATCCCGGGCACTGGACTCATCGGCCTTGTTCCGTTTCGGCCCGAATCGGGTTTCGTATGTCTGGCCCCTCTGATTTTACCTACCCGTTTGTCTTCAACCAGAGCCTTGTAGTTCTGGCAAGTTGCTTCGACGAAACCTATCTTTTTTTCGACCGGGTCACTCCACCCGGTTACCTCCTGGACTCGCTTCTCCGCGCGGTCCGCCTCGTCTCTCTTCAGTCGGGCACCGGCGAGGCCTTCCAGCACCGTAAGCCAGAACTCGGCTTTGCTCTCCTTCCAGGCCCCGCTGCCCCCGACCCGAATACCGGCTGACGCTGAGTAGTGGATGGTCTCCGCGTGCCGGGCTGCCGCCTCTTCCATCAGCCTTTTCATTCCTCCTCTCTTGTCGTTTCGGTTCAGGGCCCTCCGGGTATCGCTGGCGTGCACCCGACCTTCCCACAGGTACACTACCCGGCTTCTCAAAGCCTCCATAAAGTCCCCGCAGTCTTTCCGGATGTGGCCGACCTCGTCGCACCACATGCACCTACTTCCTGCCGGAGGCCATCGGTCACGAGCCTGATCGCCGCCTTCCCTCCGAGCCTGGGCGATTTGGAGATCCTTTACCGCTCGTGTCAACTCCTCCAGAGCTGTTCCCCCGGATGAGCCTCTGATCACGTCGGTCGAAGACGAACCGGTTTCGAGCCACTCTCGGGTCTCTTCCCTTCGCGCCTGCAGTATCGGTTCGAGCTTCCTTGCTGCGACAGGTCCCGCCCCGGTCGCCTCTGTATCAGCCCACTCCCACCGTTTGTCAAAACGGCCGCAGACTCTCTTTACCGCGGCCCAGTCAGTCGTCAGCCCGTCTTCAGTTTCCAGTAAGGAGCCAACTTGCCCCCGATCCCGTGCGTCAACCGATTTGACAAACAGTAGGACACGACTTGTGTCAAGAACGGTCCGATCGAGCGCCGAAAGGCGCGCAAAGCGTTCCTCAAACTCCCGGAGGAGTATTGACGCATTTCTTCCTTTGTTGGGGAACTCCACCCACTCCATGAAGCCCCGCTTCGAAAGCCGAAGCGCGTCATCCATCCCGTATTTCTCCAGGAGCCGCACTTCGAACTCCTCCTAGGTCCGGCTCTCCGCCCGGACCTCGAGCACCTCCGCATGGATGCCCGGCATCGCCACTTGAGGGAATCCGGCAATACGCCTCTCTTCTGGAATATCCCTCATCAACATCTCCGCCCGGTAGGACGCCAAATAACTCGTGGCATCCTTTCCACTGAACCGGCCGATCATACCGACGATCGCCTCAATAGCCCTGTCAAGGGCACTGGTGCCCTCGCGCACGCTCATTATCCGGTCCACGGCCGAAGCCATGGCCTCTGCAAGATCTGACCCCCTCATCTTCTGCTCCGTGTCTTTCTGTCTCTGTGTCCATTCGTGTCTTCTGCGTTGACAAAGCCGTGTCCCTGTGTTTCTTTGCTCATACGTAACCAAGCGTCTCTCTCTTTCTCTTTCCCCTTCTATCATCTGCTCTTTGGTTCAAGACCCCGT